>NW_011494834.1:662926-685023 GCF_000754665.1 Bison bison bison
GGTTCCTCTGCCTTTTGTAAATCCAGCTTGTACATCTGGAAGTTCACAGTTCACATACTGTTGAAGCCTGACTTGGAGAATTTTGAGCATTACTTTGCTAGCGTGTGAGATAAGTGCAATTATGCAGTAGTTTGAGCGTTCTTTGGCATTGCCTTTCTTTGGGATTGGAATGAAAATTGACCTTTTCCAGTCCTGTGGCCACTGCTGAGTTTTCCAAGTTTGCTGGCATATTGAGTGTAGCACTTTTACAGCATCATCTTTTAGGATTTTAAATAGCTTAACTGGAACTATATATGTGTATATTTTGTTGTGTATTATAATCCCTAGTGTCTATACATTACACAGCATGTGCAAGAATTTATTGAAAGTACTTACTGAATTAATTTTTGAATCACTTAATCTTAGTCCTTCCCTGTGTGATAGCCAACTTTTCCCAGTTTACTGGGAATTTTCTTATTTTTCACCAAAAGTCCTGTATCCTGGGATATTCCTAAGTCTAAGGTAAAAGAGTGAAGTTGACTACCCTATTATGAGAGTTCATCAGCTGGCCAACTCATGAAAAATATGTCTTCTAAAATTACATACTCTGAGACTTTGCTGGATATGTAATAAATATACATTTATTCTGATTTTTATCTCTAGATACTTTTCTAACCAAAACTCTTTAAAAAGAGACTTTGTTTTGAAAGACTATTCCCAAAAATCTATCTTCAAACAACTAGAATTATCTTGAAGAATCTGCTCTCTGGCAAGAAATAAATTCCTCCGTCATTAAAATCTGACTCACAGAGATGCTCAAGCAACCAAAGGTCAGGGCAGTTCAGAGGCAAGAGGAGAACACAGTGGCCTGGCAAGGCCCCCTGAAGGGCCCAAAGGCTTCAGACATCAAAGTGAGAGAAGGCAATTTCCCTTCGTTATTAGTGAGTGGCTAATATCTTGTAATCTTTCTTTGCTGCAGCAGTACTGGCAGTTCCAATTTTTTTTTGTCCCACATCCTGAAGGTGTCATAAAAATTGTAGAAAGCATTCTTCATTAGCTTAAGATTTTCTATTAATTTCTTTTATTCAATTTCTCTTTTATGTCTCAAAGAAATACTGTAATACATATATTCTTATTATGTTAAAAATAGGAAATATATGAAATAAATAATTTCAAGTACAAGAAATCAACATTACCTTTATTAGCCCTACCATAGTTTGTCCTCAGGGCAAACAACAGGGAGGGAGCACGTCCCTTTTCAACAGAAAATTGGATTAAAGATTTATTGAGCATGGCCCACCCATCAGCACAAGACCCAGATTCCTCCACAGTCAGTTTCTCCCATCAGGAAGCTTCCATAAGCCTCTTATCCTTGTCCATCAGAGGACAGACAGACTGAAAACCATGATCACAGTAAACTAAACAAACTGATCACATGGATCACAGCCTTGTCTAACTCAATGAAACTATGAGCCATGCAGTGTAGGGCCACCCAAGACAAACAGGTCATGGTGGAGAGTTCTGACAAAATGTACACAGGAGAAGGAAACGGCAAACCAGAATTCTTGCCTTGAGAATCTCAAGAACAGTATGAAAAGGCAAAAAGATAAGACACTGAAAGATGAACTCCCCAGGTTAGTAGGTGTCCAACATGCTACTGGAGAAGAGCGGAGAAATAACTCCAGAAAGAATAAGGAGATGGAGCCAAGCAAAAACAATGCCCAGCTATGGATGTGACTGGTGATGGAAGTAAAGTCAGATGCTGTAAAGATTGCATCAGTTCAGTTCAGTTCAGTCGCTCAGTCGTGTCCGACTCTTTGCGACCCCATGAATCGCAGCACGCCAGGCCTCCTGGTCCATCACCAACTCCCGGAGTTCACTCAGACTCACGTCCATCGAGTCAGTGATGCCATCCAGCCATCTCATCCTCTGTCGTGCCCTTCTCCTCCTGCCCCCCCAATCCCTCCCAGCATCAGAGTCTTTTCCAATGAGTCAACTCTTCGCATGAGGTGGCCAAAGTACTGGAGTTTCAGCTTTAGCATCATTCCTTCCAAAGAAATCCCAGGGCTGATCTCCTTCAGAATGGACTGGTTGGATCTCCTTGCAGTCCAAGGGACTCTCAAGAGTCTTCTCCAACACCACAGTTCAAAAGCATCAATTCTTCAGTGCTCAGCCTTCTTCACAGTCCAACTCTCACATCCATACATGACCACAGGAAAAACCATAGCCTTGACTAGACAGACCTTTGCATAGGAATCTGTAATTATTTTTAGTATATGTGCTGCTGTAATTTTGGGTCCATAAATCAAAGTAAATTGGAAGTGGTCAAACAGGAGATGGCAAGAATGATTGTCAACATTTTAGGAATCAGTGAACTGAAATGGACCAGAATGGATGAGCTTAATTAAGATGACCATTATATCTACTATGGTGGGCAAGAATCTTTGGAAGAAAAGGAGTGTCCCTCATAGTCAACAAAACAGTCCAAACTGAAGTACTTGGGTGCAGTCTCAAAAATGACAGAATGATCTCTGCTCATTTCCAAGGCAAACCATTCAACACTACAGTAATGCAAGTCTAGGCCCAAACACTAACACCAAAGAAGCTGAAGTTGAACCATTCTATGGTAATCTATAAGACTGTCTAGAACTAACAGAAAAAAAAGATTTTCTTTTCATCATAGGAGATTGGCATGCAAAAATAGGAAGTCAAGAGATAACTGGAGTAATAAGAAAGTTACTCCACAGAAGAAATATACAAAAAATATCTTCATGACCCAAATAACCAGGATGGTATGATCACTCACCTAGAGCCAGATATCCTGGAATGTGAAGTCGAGTGGGCCTTAGGAAGCATCACTATGAACAAAACTAGTGGAGGTGATGGAATTACAGTTTAGCTATTTCAAATCCTAAAAGATGATGCTGTGAAAGTCCTTCACTCAATATGTTGGCATATTTGGAAAACTCAGCAGAGGCCACTGGACTAGAAAAGGTCAATTTCCATTCAAATCCCAAAGAAAGGCAATGCCAAAGAAAATTCAAACTACTGCACAAAGGCACTCATCTCATAGACTAGCAAAGTAATGTTCAGAATTCTCCAAGTCAGGCTTCAACAGTATGTGAACCATGAACTTCCAGATGTTCAAGCTGGATTTAGAAAGGCAGAGGAACCGGAGATCAAATTCCCGACATCCAATCATTGAAAATCATCTTGATCATTGAAAAAGTGAGAGTTCCAAAAAAAACATCTACTTCTGCTTTATTGACTACACCAAAGCTTTTGACTGTGTGGATCACAACAAACTCTGGAAAATTCTTAAAGAGATGGGAATAGCAGATCACCCTACCTGCCTTCTGAGAAATCTGTATGCAGGTCCAGAAGCAACAGTTAGAACTGGACATGGAAAAACAGATTGGTTCCAAATTGGGAAAGGAGTCTGTCAAGGCTGTATATTATCACTCTGCTTGTTTAAAATTACATGCAGAGTACATCATGCAAAATGCCAGGCTGGATGAAGCACAAGCTGAAGTCAAGATTGCTGGGAGAAATATCAATAACCTCAGATATGCAGATAACAACACCCTTATGGCAGAAAGTGAAGAGGAAATAAAGAGCCTCTTGATGAAAGTGAAAGAGGAGAGTGAAAAAGCTGGCTTAAAACTCAACATTCAGAAACTAAGGTCATGGTATCCAGTCCCATCACTTCATGGCAAATAGATGGGGAAACAATGGAAACAGTGAGAGATTTATTTTTTTTTTGGGGGGGGCTCCAAATTCACTGAAGATGGTGACTAAAGCCATGAAATTAAAAGATGCCAGCTCCTTGGTATAAAAGCTATGACCAATCTAGATAGCATATTAAAAAGCAGAGATAGTAGTTTGCCAACAAAGGTCTATCTAGTCAAAGCTATGGTTTTTCCAGTAGTCATGTGTGGATGTGAGAGTTGGACTATAAAGAAAGCTGAGCACCAAAGAATTGATGCTTTTGAACTGTGGTGTTGGAGAACATTCTCGAGAGTCCCTTGGACTGCAAGTAGATCCAACCAGTCAATCTGAAAGGAAATCAGTCCTGAATATTCATTGGAAGAACTGATGCTGAAGCTGCAATACTTTGGCCACCTGATGTGAAGAACTGACTCATTGGAGAAGACCTTGATGCTGGGCAAGATTGAAGGCAGGAGAATGGGATGACAGAGGATGAGATGCTTGGATGGCATCAACAACTCGATAGATATGAGTGTGAGCAAGCTCCAGGAGTTGGTGATGGGCAGGGAATCTGGCATGCTACAGTCCATGGGGTTGCAAGGGGTCAGACATGACTAAGCAGCTGAACTGAACTGTAGAGGCAAGTTTAGCCTTGCAGTACAAAATACAGCAGGGAAAAGCTAACAAAGTTTTGCCAAGAGATCTCACTGGTCATAGCAAACACCACTTCGAACAACATAAGAGACAACTTTACAGATGGACATCACCACATGATCTATATGGAAATCAGATTAATTATATTCTTTGCAGCCGAAGATGATGAAGCTTTACATAGGCAGCAAAAACAAAACTGGGAGCTGATTGTGGCTCAGATCATGAACTCCTTATTGCAAAATTCAGACTTAAATTAAGAAAGTAGAGAAAATCACTACACTTTTCAGATGTGAGCTAAATCAAATCCCTTACTATTATACAGTGGAAGTGACAAACAGATTTGAGGAATTAGATCTGATAGAGTGCCTGAGAACTATGGACAGAGGTTCATGACATTGTAAAGGAGAAAGTGATCAAGACCATCCCCAAGAAAAACATAAGCAAAAAGACAAAATGATTCTCTGAGGAGGCCTGACAAATAGCTGAGAAAAGAAGAGAAGCAAAAAGCAAAAGAGAAAAGGTAAGACATACCCATCTGAATGCAGAAATCCAAAGAATAGCAAGGATAGATAAGAAAGTTTTTCTCAGTGATCAATGCAAAGAAATAGAGGTAAACATTAGAAAGGGAGACTAGAGATCTCTTCAAGAAAATTAGAGATACCAAAGGAATATTTCATGCAAAGATGGGCAAAATAAAGGACAAAAACTTTATGGACCTAACAGAAGCAGAAGATTTTAAGAAGAGCTGGCAAGAATACAGAGAACTATACAGAAAAGATCTTCATGACCACAGTGGTGTGATCACTAACCTAGAGCCAGACATCCTGGACTGCAAAGTCAAGAAGGCCTCAGGAAGCATCGCTACAAACAAAGCTAGTGGAGGTGATGGTTAGCTATTTCAAATTCTAAAATATGATGCTGTGAAGTGCTACACTCAGTATCTTAGCAAATTTGGAAAACTCAGCAGTGGCCTCAGGACTGGAAAAGATCAGTTTTCATTTCAATATCAAAGAAAGGCAATGCCAAATAAAGTTCAAACTACTGCAGAATTGCACTCATCTCACACATTACCAAAGTAATGCTCAAAATTTTCCAAGTGATGCTTCAACAGTACACAACCTGAGAACTTCCAGATGTTCAAGATGGATTTAGAAAAGGTGGAGTAACCCGAAATGATCAAATTGCCATCCTCCACTGGATCATGGAAAAAGTAAGAGTTCCAGAAAAACATCTATACCTGCTTTATTGACTACACCAAAGCCTTTGACTGTGTGGATCACAACAAACTGTGGAAAATTATTAAAAGAGATGGGTTTAACAGATTCCTGAGAAATCTGTATGCAAGTAAAGAAGCAACAGTTAGAACCAGACATGGAGCAATGGACTGGTTCCAAATTACAGAAGGAGTATGTCAAGGCTGTGTATTGTCACCCTGTTTATTTAACTTATATGCAGAGTGCATCACGTGAAATGCAGGGCTGGATGAAGCACAAGCTGGAATCAAGATTGCCAGGAGAAATATCTACTACCCCAGATATGTAGATGACACCACTGTTATTGCAGAAAGCAAAGAAGAACTAAAGATCCTCTTGATGATAGTGGAAGAGGAGAGTGAAAAAATTGGCTAAAAAATCAACATTCAGAAAACAAAGATCATGGCATCCAGTCCCATCACTTCATGGCGAATTGTTGGGAAACAATGGAAACAGTGACAAATTTTATATTCTTGGTCTCCAAAATCACTGCAGATGGTGACTGCAGCCATGAAACTAAAAGACACTTGCTCCTTTGAAGAAAAGGCATAACCAACCTAGACAATATATTAAAAAGCAGAGACAGTACTTTGCCAACAAAGGTCCATCTAGTCAAGGCTATGGTTTTTCCTGTGGTCATGTATGGATGTGAGAGTTGGACTGTGAAGAAGGCTGAGCACCGAAGAGTTGATGCTTTTGAACTGTGGTGTTGGAGAAGACTCTTGAGAGTCTCTTGGACTGCAAGGAGATCCAACCGGTCTATCCTAAAGGAGATCAGTCCTGGGTGTTCATTGGAAGGACTGATGCTGAAACTGAAGCTCCAATACTGATTCAAATAACTGACTCAATTGAAAAGACCCTGATGCTGAGGAAGATTGAGAGCAGGAGGAGAAGGGGATGATAGAGGATGAGATGGTTGGTTGACATCACCGACTGGATGGATGTGAGTTTGAACAACCTCTGGGAGTTGATGATGGACCAGGAAGCCTGGCATGCTGCAGTCCATGATGGTGCAAAGAGTCAGACACAACTGAGTGACTGAACTGCACTTAGTTATACCCAAGTCTGCTCAAATCTTTTCCTCCCTTTTGGGAACTGTCATAAATGATTTAGTGTGCATTGTTCTTGGACTTTTTTAAAGAAGTGAAAAAGTGAAAGTTGCTCAGTTGTGTCCGAATCTTTGTGACCCCGGGGACTATATAGAAATAGAATTCTCCAGGCTAGAGAATGAGTGGGTAACCTTTCCCTTCTCCAGGGGTTCTTCCCAACCTGGATCAAACCCAGGTCTCCTGAATTTCAGGTGGATTCTTTACCTGCTGAGCCACAAGGGAAGCCCAAGAATACTGAAGTGGGTAGCCTATCCTTTCTCCAGGGATATTCCCAACCCAGGAATCGAACTGGGGTCTCCTGCATTACAGGCAGATTCTTTACCAACTGTGCTATCAGCAAAGCATATATTACATATAAATATATAATTTCTTCATAAATAGAGTCATCTTTTTGCAATTGCTATTTCACATATATATCCCAGAGAATTGTCCATTAGTAATATAATTTACCTCATTACTTTTTATTCTTGTCTGTATAAAGCTTTTAAACATTTATCCTTATGTCAATGTGTGCTTTCTAGTCTTTTATAAATTTTGTTTTCAATTGGAGGATAATTACTTTACAATAGTGGGGTGGTTTCTGCCACACATCAGCATGAATCAGCCATAGGTATATGTATGTCCCCTCCCTCTTGAACCTCCCTCCCACCTCCACCTCCATCCCACCCCTCTAGGTTGTCACAGAGTATTGGCTTTGGGTTCCCTGGGTCACACAGCAAATTCCCACTAACTATCTGTTTTACATATGGTAATGTATATGTTTCAATGCTACTCTGTCAAATCATCCCACTCTCTCCTTCCCCCACTGTATCCAAAAGTCTGTCCTTCATGTCTGTGTCTCCTTCGCTGCCCTGCAAATAGGATCATTGGTACCATCTCTCTAGATTCCATACATAAGTGTTAATATGTAATATTTGCCTAGTCTTTTTTAAATAATGACAAATGGAGATATATAATTTATAGGATTTTATGAAACATAAAGGAGTTTTAAACTACAAAACGTTGTATATAATCAATAGATTATTATAAAGTTTCTAAGTTCACACTTTGGGAAGGATAGTACTAAGAATATAGTTTTTAAATTTAAAATATTTAGATAACAATCTAAATTAACCATCTTTAATTTACCCATTCCAGTATTCTTGGGCTTCCCTTGTGACTCAGCTGGTTAAGAATCTGCCTGCAATGCAGGAGACCTGGGTTTGATCCCTGGGTTGGGAAAATCCCCTGGAGAAGGGAAACACTACCCAAGTCAGTATTCTGGCCTGGAGAATTCCGTGGACTGTATAGTCCATGGGGTCGCAAAGAGTCGGACACGACTGAGCAAATTTCACTTTCACTTTCTTTAATTTAGATACAGTACAAGTATACATTTCTGTAGGTTTTATGGAATATACTGAGTCATAGATGTACCACAGGGAACAAAAACAATTACCTCATCACAAAAATCTCATGTTGCCCCCTTGCAGTCAGCTTCACCCCTTACCATACTGCTAGAAACTACTTTCCGTTCTCTGTCATAATTGTTTTATCTTTTTCAGAATGTCATATGCATGACATCTTACAACATGTCACATCTGAGACTGGGTTCCTTAACTTACCTGCTTTTAAGGTCATCCATGCTGTTGTATGGATCAGGAGCTCCTTGCTTTCTATTGCTGAGCATCCACTGTGTGGTCAAAACCAGTTTATTTATCAGTTCACCTATGGAAGGACAGTTGGGTTATTTCTAGCTTTTGACGATGCTACTTTAAGCATTTGTGCTTAGACTTTTGTGTGAATGTAAGTTTTCATTTCTCTAGGAGTCAGTTCACTAGGTCACTTAATAAAGTATGATAAACTTACCAGAAATTTCCAGTTTTCAGAGTGGCTGTAGCATTTTACATTCCTACCAGAATATATGAGTATTCTAGTCGCTATGTGTTTTTCCTACTTTTTATATACACAGTATTTTTTATTTATTTCATCCATTTCAATAGATATATAGTGATATTTGATTTCGATTTAATTTGCATTTTACTAATGACCAATGATTTGGGAGCTGCCCTGGTGACCCAGAGGGTAAAGAAGCTGCTTGCAGTGTGGGACACCAAGGTTCGATCCCTGAGTTGGGAAGATCCCCTGTAGAAGGGAGTGGCAACCCACTGCAGTATTCTTGCCTGGAGAATTCAATAGAGTGAGGATCCTGGCAGATTACAGTCTATAGGATTGCAAAGAGTTGGACACAACTGAGCCACTAACACTTTCTTTTTCACTTTCAATGATTTTGAACATCTTTTAATGGGATTATTTGACCACTGTATATGCTTTTTGATAATGTGTCTGATCGAATCTTTTGGAATTTCATAAGAAATCCGTTGTTCTCTTCTCAATGTTGAGTTTTACTGTTTATCTTTTACTAAAGGATATTGATGAACGGTGCTTCCCTGGTGGCTAAGATGGTAAAGAATCTGCTGCAATGTGGGAGACCTGGGTTCAGTCCCTGGATGGATAAGATCACCTGGAGAAGGTAATAGCAACATACTCCAGTATTCTTGCCTGGGAAATCCCAGGGACAGAGGAGCCCTGCAGCTACAATCCATGGTGTTGCAAAGAGTTGGACACAACTGAGCTGACATGAAAATTAGAATATTGATGAACAATATTACATTAGTTTCATTGTACAACATAGTGATTCAACAGTAAAATACATTACAAAATGATCACCCTTTTGTAAAGTACAGGCCAGTAACCATCACCATAAAAAGTTACAGTATTATTCCTTATGCTGTATATTATATCCTGTGACTTGTTCAGTTGATCAGTCATGTCTGACTCTTTGAAACATGGATTGCAGGATGCCAGTCTTCCTTGTCCTTCACCATCTCCCTGGAGCTTGCTCAAGGTCATGTCCATTGAGTCAGTGACACCATCCCCTGTTGTCCCCTTCTCCTCCTGTCTTCTATCTTTCCCAGCACTGGGGACTTTTGTAATAAGTTGGCTCCTCGCATCAGGTGGCTAAAGTATTGGAGCTTCAACTTAGCATCAGTCCTTCCAATGAAGATTCAGGATTGATTTGCTTCACGATTGACTGGTTTAATCTCCTTGCAGTCCAAGGGACTCTCAAGAGTCTTCTCCAACACCACAGTTCAAAAGCATCAATTCTTCAGTGCTCAGCCTTCTTGAAGGTCCAACTCTCACATCCATGCCTGACTACTGGAAAAACCATAGTTTTGGACAGACAGACCTTTGTTGGCAAAGTAACGGCTCTGCTTTTTAATATGCTGCCTAGGTTGGTCATAGCTTTTCTTTCAAGGAGCAAGCATGTTTTAATTTCATGGATGCAGCCACCATCATAAGTGATTTTGGAGCCCCCAAAAAGAAAGCCTGTCACTGTTTTCATTGTTTCCCCATCTATTTGCCATGAAGTGATGGGACTGGGTGCCATGACCTTTGTTGTTTAAATGTTGAGTTTTATGCCAGCTTTTTCATTCTACTCTTTCACCTTCATCAATAGGCTCTTTAGTTCCCTTTCACTTTCTGCCATAAGGGTAGTGTCATCTGCATATCTGAGGTTATTGGTATTTCCCCCCGGGAATCTTGATTCCAGCTTGTGCTTCATCCAGTGTGGCATTTCACATGATGTACTCTGAATATAAGTTAAACAAACAGGGTGACAACATACAGCCTTGACATACTCCTTTCCCAATTTGACAGCAGTCAATTGTTTCATGTCCAGTTCTAACTGTTGCTTCTTGACCTGCATACAGATTTCTCAGGGAGGGGGAGCGGGGTAAGGTGGTCTGGTATTCCCATTACTTTAAGAATTTTCCATAGGTTGTTTTGAGCCACACAGCCAAAGGCTTTAGTCTTGTCAATGAAGCAGAAGTAGATGTTTTTCTAGAGCTCTCTTGCTTTTTCTATGATCCAAGTGAGGTTGGCAATTTGATCTCTGGTTCCTCTGCCTTTTCTAAATCCTGCTTGAATATCTGGAAGTTCTCAATTTATGTGCTGTTGAAGCCTCGCTTGGAGAATTTTGAGCATTACTTGCCTAATGTGTGAGATGAGTCCTATTGTGCAGTAGTTTGAACATTCTTTGGCATTGCCTTTCTTCAGGATTGGAGTGAAAACAGACCTTTTCCAGTCCTCTGGCCACTGCTGAGTTTTCCAAATTTGCCAACATGTTGAGTGAAGCACTTTTACAGCATCATCTTTTACAATTTGAAATAGCTCAGTTGGAATTCCAGCATTTCCACTAGCTTTGTTCATAGTGATGCTTCCTGAGGCCTACCTGACTTCACACTCCAGGATGTCTGGTCTACATGAGTGATCTCACCATCGTGGCTGTCTGGGTCATGAAGATCTTTTCTGTATAGTTCTTCTCTGTATTCTTGCCACCTCTTCTTAATATCTTTAGCTTCTGTTAGGTCCAAACCATTTGTGTCCTTTATTGTGCCCATCTTTACATGAAACATTCCATTGGTATCTCTAATTTTCTTGAAGAGATCTTTAGTCTTTCCTTTTCTAGTGTTTTATTCTATTACTTTGCATTGATCACTGAGGAAGGCTTTCTTATCTCTCTTTGCTGTTCTTTGGAACTCCACTTTCATATAGGTATATCTTTCCTTTTCTCCTTTGCCCTTTGCTTCTCTTTTTTTGTCAGCTATTTGTAAGGCCTCCTCAGAGAACCATTTGCCTTTTTGCATTTCTTTATCTTAGGGATGGTTTTGATCACCACCCCCTTTACAATGTTATGAACCTCTGTCCAAAATTCTTTAGGCATTCTATCAGATCGAATCCCTTGAATCTATTTCTCACTTCCACTCTATAATCCTAAGGGATTTGATTTAGGTCATACCTGAATGGTCTAGTTGTTTTCTCTACTTTCTTCAATTTAAACCTGAATTTGGCAATAAGGAGTTCATGGTCTGAGCCACAGTCAGCTCTCATTGTTGCTTTTGTTTACTGTGTAGAGCTTCTCCATCTTTGGCTGCAAAGAATATAATAAATCTGATTTAAGTATTGACCATCTGGTGATGTCCATGTATAGAGTTACCTTTTGTGTCATTGGTAGAGTGTGTTTGCTATGACCAGTACTCTCTCTTGGCAAAACTTTGTTAGCCTTTGCCCTGCTTCATTTTGTACTCCAAAGCCAAACTTGCCTGTTACTCCAGGTATCTCTTGGCTGCCTACTTTTGCATTCCAGTCTTCTGTGATGAAAAGAATGTTTTTTTGGTGTTAGTTCTAGAAGGTTATGTGGGTCTTCATAGAACTGTTCAAGTTTAGCTTCTTTGGCATCCTGTAGCTAATATATTTTAAACTTGGAATCTTCTATTCTTAATCCCTTTACCTATTTAACAAGTTTCCTCTCTGTATCTAAAGTCTGTTTCTGTTTTGTTTTGCTTGTTTTGTTTTTTAGATTCCATATATAATCATCACACAGTATTCATCTTTCTCTGTCTGACTTATTTCACTTAATACTCTCTAGGACCATCTATGTTGGTATGTTGTTGCAAATGACATGATTTCATTCCTTTTTATGACAAAGTGATATTTCATTGTGACACACAGTACTTTTTTATTCATTCATCTATCTATTGATAGACAAATAGATTGCTTCCATATCTTGACCATTATAAAAATAATATGGCTGTGAACATATAAGTACATATATATTTTTGAATTGGTGTTTTCTTGTCTTTGAATAAATGCCAGAATTGCATGATCATATGGTAATTCCATTTTAAATATTTTGAGGAGCCTCCATATGGTTTTTATAGTGGCTACACGAATTTAAAATTTCCATCAACAGTGCACAAAAGTTCCCTTATCTCCACATTCTCTGCAATATTTTTTATTTTTTGTCTTTCTTGATGATAGCCATTCTGAAAAGTGTGAAGTGGTACCTCACTGTGGTTTTGATTTGCATTTCCCTAATAATTAGTGATGTTGAGTATTTTTTCATGTGTCTGTTGGCCATTTGTATGTCTTCCTTGAGAAACGTCTATTTAAGTCCGATGCTCATTTTTCTAAATGGATTCTTTTTTATATTGAGTTGTGTGATTTCTTTAGGAAATTTTGATCTTAAACCTTAGCAAATATATTGTTTGAAAATATTGTCTCTCATTTGGTAGGTTGACTTTTAACTTTGTTAATGATTTTCTTCCCTGTGCAAGTTTTCTGGTTCATGGTAGTCCCATTTATTTGTTTATGCTTTTGTTTCCTGACGGGACAGATCCAAAACTTATTGCTAAGATCAATGCCAAGGAGCATACTTAGTTGCTTGTTATTTATTTATTTTGGTAGGGATGAACTGAACTGAGGGGTTTAATGGGTTTAGGTGTTATATTTAAGTCTTGAATCCATTTTTAGTTTATTTTTGTGTGTGGTATAAAACTGTTGTTCAGATTAATTCTTTTTCATATAGCTGTTCAATTTTCACCATTTGCTGAAGAGGTTGTCTTTTTCCCATTGGATATTCTTCTCTCCCTTGCTGTAGATTAACTGATCATATAAGTATGGCTATATTCTCGGCTGTCAATCCTATTCCATTGATCTCTGTGTCCACTTTCATGCAAGCACCATACTGCTTTTATTACTATAGCTTTATGGTATAGTTTGAAATCAGGAAGTGTGATATCTTCAAAGAGAAGAACATCTTTGTTCTTCTCAAGATACTTTTTGGTTATTTGGAGAATTTGTGTTTCCATAAAAAATAAATTTGTATTATTAGTTCTGGTTCTGTGGAAAATGCCCTTGGTATTTGATAAGGATTCCATTGAATCTGCAGATTGCCTTGGGTAGTATGGTCATTTTAACAATATTAATTCTTCCAATTGATGAACATCTTTCCATTTGTATGTATCATCTTCAATTTCTTTCATCAATATCTTATAGTTTTCAGTGTAAAGGTCTTTCACCACCTGGTTAGGTTTATTCCTAGATATTTCATTCATTATGCTGAAATAGTAAATGGAATTGTTTTCCTAATTTCTTTCTGATACTCCAATTTTAATGTAAAGAAGTGCAACAGATTTCTTTTATATTAATTTTGCATACTGCAGAAAGTGAAAAGGAACTAAAAAGCCTCTTGATGAAAGTGAAATGGGAGAGTGAAAAAGTTTCCTTAAAGCTCAACATTAAAAAAACTAAGATCATGGCATCTGGTCCCATCATTTCATGGCAAATAGATGGGGAAACAGTGGAAAAAGTGTCAGACTTTATATTTTGGGCTCCAAAATCACTGCAGATGGTGATTGAAGCCATGAAATTAAAAGATGCTTACTCCTTGGAAGCAAAGTTATGACCAACCTAGATAGCATATTCAAAAGCAGAGACATTACTTTGCCAACAAAGGTCCATCTAGTCAAGGCTATGGTCTTCCCTGTGGTCATGCATGGATGTGAGAGTTGGACTGTGAAGAAAGCTGAGCACTGAAGAATTGATGCTTTTGAACTGTGGTGTTGGAGAAGACTCTTGAGAGTCCCTTGGACTGCAAGGAGATCCAACCAGTCCATTCTAAAGGAGATCAGTCCTGGGTGTTCTTTGGAAGGAATGATGCTAAAGCTGAAACTCCAGTATTTTGGCCACCTTATTGAACAGTTGACTCATTGGAAAAGACTCTGATGCTGGGAGGGATTGGGGGCAGGAGGAGAAGGGCACGACAGAGGATGAGATGGCTGGATGGCATCACTGACTTGATGGACGTGAGTTTGAGTGAACTCTGGGAGTTGGTGATGGACAGGGAGGCCTGGCGTGCTGCAATTCATGGGGTTGCAAAGAGTCAGACACGACTGAGTGACTGAACTGACTGACTGCATACTGCAACTTTACTGAGTTCATTTCTTATTTCTAATAGTTTTTTGATGTTTTTTTATAGTGTTTTCTATGTTTAGTATCATGTCATCTGAAATAGCAACCCACTCCAGTACTCTTGCCTGGAGAATCCCATGGACAGAGGAGCCCCGTAGGCTGCAGTCTCTGGGGTCGCTGGGAGTCGGACACGACTGAGTGACTTTGCTTTCACTTTTCACTTTCATGCATTGGAGAAGGAAATGGCAACCCACTCCAGTGTTCTTGCCTGGAGAATCCCAGGGATGGGGGAGCCTGGTGGGCTGCCATCTAAGAGGTTGCACAGAGTCAGACACAACTGAAGTGACTCAGCAGCAGCAGCAGCAGCATCTGAAACAGTGACAGCTTTACTTCTTCCTTTCCAATTTGGATGCATTTCATTTTTTTTCTTTCTTGTCTGATGCTATGGCTATGCTGAAAAAAATGTGTCTTGTTCTTAATCTTAGTAGAAATACTTTCAGCTTTTCATTATAGAATGTTGACTATGGTGTAGAAAACCATTACATGGAAGACTATAAAACATTGTAGCTGTAATGGTGATGGAAAAAAACTTAGAAGGGCAGATTCTTTGCCACTGCACCACTTGGGAAGCCCAAGAGATCTTTTTAGGCTAACTTGTTAAATGAGTATATACTTGTAAGTAAGACAGATGGGGTCCTCATTCTCATGGAGCTTATATTCTACTCCAGGGAAGCAAGCAACATACAAATAAGCAAACACAGGCATCAGGTGTTTATAAATTCTGAGTCAAAATAAGTATGGAATGGAAGATAACCATGTGGGGCATGATGTTTTATATGGGGTGGGTATGGAAGGTATCTCTGACTAGAAGATGTTAAAACAGAGAGCTGAAGAAACTGAGAGGATGAATCCTGTAAATATCTGCAGGCAATAGGGTTTTAATAAGAAGCAGCACATGAAAAACAGGCAGAAACAAGCTTAGTATATTCAATTTCTTGGCCATTTGTTATTCCTTCTGTGAGTTACTTATTCATACACTTTCTCTACATTCCCACAGGGTCATTCTTTTTTTCCTATTAATAAATAGGAACTCAGTATATTATGGCTAGTCATCTTTTATTTATGTTGCAAATATTTTCTCCCAGTTTTTTTTTTTTTTTTTAAGAAGAATTCCATACTGGGTAATTTTATTGTTCCTTGTGAAGAGGAGTTTTAAAGTTTTTTGTCTGGTGGAAGAAGGTTTTCTTGAACAAGTCATTTTTATTTTTCCTGTGAAAATAGAGGTCATAGTCATTCCAGATAAGTTATCCTCAAGTGCTTTATTTTTTATTGCTCTCCTGGCCCTTCTAGTATTCCTTCAGGAGCTCTTTTATCTGTTATTGTCATGTCCTAGGGTGTTGGAGAAGACTCTTGAGAGTCCCTTGGACTGCAAGGAGATCCAATCAGTCCATTCTGAAGGAGATCAGCCCTGGGATTTCTTTGGAAGGAATGATGCTAAAGCTGAAACTCCAGTACTTTGGCCACCTCATGTGAAGAGTTGACTCATTGGAAAAGACTCTGATGTTGGGAGGTATTGGGGGCAAGAGGAGAAGGGGACGACAGAGGATGAGATGGCTGGATGGCATCACTGACTCGATGGACGTGAGTCTGAGTGAACTCCGGGAGCTGGTGATGGACAGGGAGGCCTGGTGTGCTGTGATTCATGGGGTCGCAAAGAGTCAGACACGACTGAGTGACTGATCTGATCTGATCTGAGGGAATACACCTGCAATGCAGGAGACCCTGGTTTGATTCCTGGGTTTGGAAGATCTACTGGAGAAGGGAAAGGCTACCAACTCCAGTATTCTGGCCTGGAAAATTCCATGGACTGTATAGTCCATGGGGTCGCAAAGAGTCGGACACGACTGAGCGACTTTCACTTTCACTTTCAGGGAAGATGTAGTATTCTAGAATCACCACTAGCTGCTGCCTGTCATTCCAAGAAATGGATCTGCTCAATGAACCTCACAACTATACACTGGGTAGAACTTATTTTTCCTTCATGAAATGAAGAAATTAGATTTGGAATGATTTAACGGGGCTCAGAGATAACCTTAGAGTGAGTGTATTTGTAAGGTGTCCTCGGGTGGCTTTGAAAATGGCTTAGTGATGGGGTAGTCATAAATACTTCCCTCCCCACATATTCCTAAGATTCCAGGAAGGTATATAACAAGGAAATGCAGAACACAATGAGGAATGGAAAGATAGTTACACAGATAGTTCAAAAGCTTGGATTGATTACAAACTCATTATGTGTCTTCTAGATATGTGTCTTCTAGATACAGCATTCAGCAACTTTGAGATATAGTTCTCAGATCTGACAGAGGATCGGGATCATTCCCATGGCTTTCTGAAAATGCAAAACTTAAATCAAGAAACTGTAATTCCCTATGTATGGTGTGAGTCTTGGAAACTAATTTCAAAGCCAAATGGGCAATGCAAACATCAAGTTCATATCTTGCCAATTGTCTATATATATCCACCACATCTGTTCTGTTTCCAAAACAACTTCAGAGCACTAGAATAATAATGTTTTGTAAGAATGATGAGTGGTAAATATTTTATAATATTGAGTGTAGATGCTTTTAATCATTCAGCTTTATGAAATGAAACATACCTCACATTTGTAAGATTTTCTTGTTTGTTGTTTAATATGGAGTATTTTAACTTGCTCTTGTTCTGTTTCTTTCCACTAGTTTGTTATTTTGTCAGAAGTAGGTCACTTTTTCCATTATAACATCCAAAAAGGTCAAGAACAATACTGAAAGGTGGTTTATATACATATTCATATCTGACCACATGCTCCAGAAATCAGGAAACAGACTAAATCACTATTAATCCTTAAGAGTTAGATGTCTAAACAGCATAATTAGGTTCTGTATGTACTAACCATAAAGAAAAATGTCTTATTGTTAACAATCATCATAAAAATAACCAACTCTAAGGCCAAACAGAAGAACTTCCTAATATTGAGTGAAGTTCTAAACCATCAAGAGGATATTCAAGTAGTGTGGTTAGAAAATAAAACATATATGGAAATTCAAATAGCAGAATGTACAAGTAATGTGATTTCTTTCTGAAAGATCAGATTTGAGTGCATGAGGGAGACTTGGGAGACATGTGGAGGATGCAGTTCCAGGCAGCTTTTGCTATTTTTATGGCCCTAAAAAATCATTGTAGGAGTATGTCATTCTAACCCCAGTCACAAGACAGAAAGATACTCTTCCTTGCCCTAACCTCCACACAACTGCAAAACTAAGTTTATGATTCTCTCAAGAATCCATGACTCATTTTGGAAGAATCAGAGGCCAACACAAGCTGTCAAGTCTTCTGCTTCTGACTGGGACAGAGCAGCCCACATTTTCAGACCTCCATCTATGAAACTGTGTTTTACTTAATTCATCCTCAGTCTAGCTGTATACTTTTCCATGTTCCCCATCATCCAGCTTCTTACTTGCATCTCTAGTCTTTGTTTCTCCCTAGGTTCAACTCCTCATACTCTGTACTCCACAAGGGTAACAAAAACATCACAACATAAGCATCCTTGTTTACTTCTTTGTACTTTCTAAGAAGCAGTCTATTGTACTATTCAGCTTTTGCATTATTTAACTCTGGACATAATTTTATAGTAAATATAGGAGACAAATGAAGAAATTAAAAAGGGTTACAATTATATATATAAACTATATACTACATGGTATTATTATATTTTATATAATGTATAATATTATGTTCTTGTTGTTCATTTACTAAGTCGTGCCTGATACTTCTGATCCATGGAAAGTAGCTCACCAGGCTTCACTGTCCTTCACTATCTCCTGGATTTGCATGAACTCGTGTCCATTGAGTCAGTGATGCCATCCAACCATCTCACCCTCTTTTGTCCCCTTCTCCTCCTGCCCTCAATCTTTCCCAGCATCAGAGTCTTTTCCAATGGGTCAATTCTTCACATCAGGTGGCCAAAGTATTGGAACTTCAGCTTCAGTATCAGTCTGTCCAATGAATATTCAAGGTTGACTTCCTTTAGGATTGACTGAATTGACCTCCTTGCAGTCCAAGGGACTCTCAAGAGCCCTCTCCAACACCACAGTTTGGAAGCATCAATTCTTCGGTGCTCAGCCTTCTTTATGGTCCAACTCTCACATCCATACATGACCACTGTAAAAGCCACAGCTTTGACTATAGGGACCTTTGTTGGCAAGTGATGTCTCTGCTTTTTAACATGCTCTCTGGGTTTGTCATAGCTTTCTTTCAAGGAGCAAGCATCTTCCAATTTCATGGCTGCAGTCACCATTGACAGTGATTTTAGAGCCCAAGAAAATGAAATCTGCCACTGTTTCCAATTTTCTCCATCTATTTGCCATGAAGTGATGGGACTGGATACAAAGATCTCCATTTTTTGAATGTTGAGTTTTAAGCCAACTTTTTCACTCTCCTCTTTCACCCTCATCAAGAGGCTCTTTAGTTCCTCTTCAATTTCCTCTATTAGAGTGGTATCATCTGCATATCTGAAGTTGTTGATATTTCTCCTGGCAATCTCTTGATTCTACCTCATGAGTCATCCAGTCTGGCATTTTGCCCAATGCACTCTTCATATAAGTTAATAAGCAGGGAGCAATATATAATCCTGACATATTCCTTTCCCAATTTGGAACCAGTCCATTGTTCCACATCCGGGTCTAATTATTGTTTCTTGCCCTGCATACAGATTTCTCTGGAGGCAGGTAAGGTGGCCTGGTATCCCCATCTTTTGAAGAATTTTCCACGGTTTGTTGTGATCCACACAGTCAAAGGCTTTGGTGTCGTCACTGAAGCAGATGTTTTCTGGAATTCTTTTGCTATGATCCAATGGATGTTGGCAATTTGACCTCTAATTCCTCTGCCTTTTCTAAATCTAGCTTGTACATCTGGAAGTTCTTGGTTCATGTACTAAGTCTAGGTTGAAGGATTTTAAGTATTACCTTGTTAGCATGTGAAATGAGTGAAATTGTATGGTAATTGGAACATTCTTTGGCATTGCCCTTCTTTGGGATTGAAATGAAAACTGACCTTTTCCAGTCCGGTGGTCATTACTGAATTTTCCAAATTTGCTGGCATATTGAGTGCAGCACTTTGACAGCATCATCTTTTAGAATTTTAAATAAGCTCAGTTGGAATTCCACCACCTCCACAAGCTTTGTTCCTAGTGATGCTTCCTAAGGCCTACTTGGCTCCACCTTTAGCGTGACCACACCATCCTGGTGATCTGTGTCATTAAGACCTTTTTTTGTATAGTTCTACTGTGTGCTCTTGCCACCTCTCTTAATCTCTTCTATTTCTGTTAGGTATTTGTCATTGTTGTCCTTTACGATACCTATCCTTATATGAAATGTTCCCTTGGCATCTCCAATTTTCTAGAAGATATAATATATTAAATTTTATATTTTATGTATGATATATATATATATATATATATATATATACACACACACACACACACATATAACAGAATAAAAACTTTATGCTCCCAACCATATACTGTGCCAATGATTGGGTATTATAGACACAAAAATAAATAAATAAGTCTATTTTTCTGGGAAGTAGGGACACAACCCTGCATGGTTTATTCTACCTAGCCTTCCCTCAGTAGATCAGGCCAAGGCTAGATTTCATCTGTATCTTTGCTCACTTCTATCTTTGTTTTTATCCTGGTTTCTTTTATTGGTTCTTCTTGAAGAATTCTCCCTGAATAGATCACATGAACACCAATCCCTGCCTCAGGTTCTGTATTTCTGCTTTTAAGGGACCCAAACAGAAACAATGTCTAAAAAGAACTTTTAAGGATCTTGCTATATGCTAAGTCACTTTCTATAATTTCAAGCTTTTTGATACTGACATTCTGTTTGTTTGTTTTTTTAACTCTTCCTTGAGATGACCTTGAGGAGAAAAGCAAGACAGCCAGATTGTTCATATTGTAATGAACTCTTATTTTCACAAAAAATGTACCTTACCTTCTCTTCAGATCTTCTTACATGCTGTCCCCTAAGTTTAGGACAATTTTCACCTTATTGTGTGTGTGTGTGTCTAGAAAAACTCTAATTTATCCTCAGCTGAGTCTCCTTCAGGAACCCTCCCAGATGTCTCTCTACCCTGTTCTCCTAAATCTATGTAATGTGTGTGTGTGTGTCTCTCAAGTATTCTTGTAACACTCTAGAACATCTTCCAGACATCATATATTATAAACTCAAGAAAGATATGGAATGAGTCTATCTTGACCATTTCTGAATCTCCAGAATCTAGCATAATACCTGACACACAATAAAGATGCCCTTTTAAATAAAAATGAGTGAATATGCAAATGCTAACAAAATGGAAGATATGTTGGATGGTCTTGTTTCTTATTATCCTTAGTATAGTCTTGAACATGATATAGGCTGGGGACAATTTTTCTCACCAGGTGGACATTTGCAGTCTGCCCCTCATCTAGCCTCCTCCAAGCTCTTTCCCACCACCCTTCCAAAGTAGGGCTGCGAATGGGAATGGAAGGCCCTCAATATGACATTTGGAAAGAACTTGAATTAAGAACATTAGATGGCAAACTGCTTAACAGGAATGGACTATATCTCATTTACCTCTTTATTACAAAATGCTAGCATAGAGTTTAGCAAATGGAAGATAGTCAGAAAATACTGGATAAGAAAATGAGCTGTTTCCTGAAGCACAGTCTCAGTTCAGTTCAGTCGCTCAGTTGTGTCCGACTCTTTGCAACCCCATGAATTGCAGCATGCCAGGCCTCCCTGTCCATCACCCCTGGAGTTCACTCAAACTCACATCCATCGAGTCGGTGATGCCTAGTGCCATGTAAATTATTTACAAGTAAACTTCTGAATCTAACTTTCCTACCTACCTCTTTCATTGTTAGTTTTTAATACTGTGCTTAACTTCCTCTAGTATCAACTTACATTCCTCTTCCACTGCCAGTTACATCATCATGCCTCTGTATATGTTGTTCTCATCATCTAGAGCACCTTCCCCATGCATCCAAATCCCACAGAATCCACAGAAATCCTCAGCTGATTCATGAGGCTTCCTTTCCCAGCATCTTCCAGCTGTTGTTGATCTTCTTCATTGGATTTCATCAACGTAAAACCACAGAAATGTTGTCATCTCCTCTAGGGCAGGAACTCTATCTTAGACACTGGGAATGCAGACATAAATGCTGAAGCACAATCAGCATTCAGTATTCTTTTTTTTTTTTTTAATTTTTTTTAAACTTTACATAATTGTATTAGTTTTGCCAAATATCGAAATGAATCCACCACAGGTATACATGTGTTCCCCATCCTGAACCCTCCTCCCTCCTCCCTCCCCATACCATTCCTCTGGGTCGTCCCAGTGCACTAGCCCCAAGCATCCAGTATTGTGCATCAAACCTGGATTGGCATCTCGTTTCATACATGATATTTTACATGTTTCAATGCCATTCTCCCAAATCTCCCCACCCTCTCCCTCTCCCACAAAGTCCATAAGACTGTTCTATACATCAGTGTCTCTTTTGCTGTCTTGTACACCAGGTTATTGTTAC
>NW_011494834.1:686596-690216 GCF_000754665.1 Bison bison bison
AATGAATGAAAATGAAAACACAACAACCCAAAACCTATGGGACACGGTAAAAGCAGTCCTAAGGGGAAAGTTCATAGCAATACAGGCACACCTCAAGAAACAAGAAAAAAGTCAAATAAATAACCTAACTCTACACCTAAAGCAACTAGAAAAGGAAGAAATGAAGAACCCCAGGGTTAGTAGAAGGAAAGAAATCTTAAAAATTAGAGCGGAAATAAATGCAAAAGAAACAAAAGAGACCATAGCAAAAATCAACAAAACCAAAAGCTGGTTCTTTGAAAGGATAAATAAAATTGACAAACCATTAGCCAGACTCATCAAGAAACAAAGGGAGAAAAATCAAATCAATAAAATTAGAAATGAAAATGGAGAGATCACAACAGACAACACAGAAATACAAAGGATCATAAGAGACTACTATCAACAATTATATGCCAATAAAATGGACAACGTGGAAGAAATGGACAAATTCTTAGAAAAGTACAACTTTCCAAAACTCGACCAGGAAGAAATAGAAAATCTTAACAGACCCATCACAAGCATGGAAATTGAAACGGTAATAAAAAATCTTCCAGCAAACAAAAGCCCAGGTCCAGACGGCTTCACAGCTGAATTCTACCAAAAATTTAGAGAAGAGCTAACACCTATCCTGCTCAAACTCTTCCAGAAAATTGCAGAGGAAGGTAAACTTCCAAACTCATTCTATGAGGCCACCATCACCCTAATACCAAAACCTGACAAAGATCCCACAAAAAAAGAAAACTACAGGCCAATATCACTGATGAACATAGATGCAAAAATCCTTAACAAAATTCTAGCAATCAGAATCCAACAACACATTAAAAAGATCACACACCATGACCAAGTGGGCTTTACCCCAGGGATGCAAGGGTTCTTCAATATCTGCAAATCAATCATGTAATACTCCACATTAACAAATTGAAAAATAAAAACCATATGATTATCTCAATAGATGCAGAGAAAGCCTTTGACAAAATTCAACACCCATTTATGATAAAAACTTTCCAGAAAGCAGGAATAGAAGGAACATACCTCAACATAATAAAAGCTATGTATGACAAACCCACAGCCAACATTATCCTCAATGGTGAAAAATTGAAAGCATTTTCTCTAAAGTCAGGAATAAGACAAGGGTGTCCACTTTCACCATTACTATTCAACATAGTTTTGGAAGTTTTGGCCACAGCAATCAGAGCAGAAAAAGAAATAAAAGGAATCCAAATTGGAAAAGAAGAAGTAAAACTCTCACTATTTGCAGATGACATGATCCTCTACTAGAAAACCCTAAAGACTCCACCAGAAAATTACTAGAATTAATCAATGATTATAGTAAAGTTGCAGGATATAAAATCAACACACAGAAATCCCTTGCATTCCTATACACTAATAATGAGAAAACAGAAAGTGAAATTAAGGAAACAATTCCATTCACCATTGCAACAGAAAGAATAAAATACTTAGGAATATATCTACCTAAAGAAACTAAAGACCTATATATAGAAAACTATAAAACACTGGTGAAAGAAATCAAAGAGGACACTAATAGATGGAGAAATATACCATGTTCATGGATTGGAAGAATCAATATAGTGAAAATGAGTATACTACCCAAAGCAATTTATAGATTCAATGCAATCCCTATCAAGCTACCAACAGTATTCTTCACAGAGCTAGAGCATTCAGTATTCTTTTTAAATGTCAGTATAGTGGAGTGGGGGTTGAACCAAAAATTCTTTCATCATTTTCTGTAATCTAGAGCTAAATTTAGGATTAGAAAAACAGCAGCTTGGGCCCAGGGATATTCATTGGCTGTTAATGTATGGAAATTTACAAATATATCCAAATACCCAATGTAGTGAAAAGGTTAATGTATTTTTTTTTCTCCTGTGTGGCAAAGTGAAGTGAAGTGAAGTCGTTCAGTTGTGTCTGACTCTTTGCGACCCCATGGACTGTAGCCTACCAGTCTCCTCTGTCCATGGGATTTTTCAGGCAATAGTACTGGAGTAGATTGCCATTTCCTTCTCCAGGGGATCTTCCTGACCCTGGGATCGAACCCAGGTCTCCTGCATTGTAGACAGATGCTTAACCATCTGAGCCACCAGGGAAGTGGCATGTGGGATGTTATTTCCATGACCAGGGATCAAACTCACACCACCTGCAGTGGAAACATGGAGTTTTAACTCCTGGACCACCAAAGAAGTCCTAATGTATTCTTAACACTAAAAACAAAACAAAACAGGGTTTTTTTTTAACCCAATAAGGGTTGTCAACATTATGCTAATTTTTAAAATATGAGTGGCTCATATAGAATCAATGACAAGTTCAGAAGGGAAATAATCTGTATTGTGGCAAAGTGTGGTTGATTTTAATTAATAAATACTGAATACTGTATTGATGTTTTTCCTTCTGGCTTACTTCACTCTGTATAATAGGCTCCGGTTATATATGGAATATATATATATGGAATTTAGAAAGATGGTAACAATAACCCGGTGTACGAGACAGCAAAAGAGACACTGATGTATAGAACAGTCTTATGGACTCTGTGGGAGAGGGAGAGGGTGGGAAGATTCGGGAGAATGACATTGAAACACGTAAAATATCATGTAAGAAACGAGATGCCAGTCCAGGTTTGATGCACGATACTGGATGCTTGGGGCTAGTGCACTGGGATGACCCAGAGGGATGGTATGGGGAGGGAGGAGGGAAGAGGGTCTAGGATGGGGAACACATGTATACCTGTGGCGGATTCATTTTGATATTTGGCAAAACTAATACAATTATATAAAGTTTAAAAATAAAATAAAATTAAAAAAAATAAATAAATACTGAAGAAAAAGTGCAGTCATAGACCTGAGTTGAAGTCATCACACAATTTTATGCCCCTCTCTACTATCTATAGAACATCTCCTTCTTCCTCAAAATAATAAGCACTGAGACAAGAACCTACTTTTCTCCTCAAAAGCATTTACATTCTGCAGGTGTTGGAAGTCATGAAGTTTTCAGAACCTCATAGATAAAGGAAGTAGCACATTGTGGGAAAAGAAATGGTACTTTCTGGGGATAATGGGTTAAAATAGGAAAACTGATATAAAGAGGCTAAATTAATAAATACTGCAACTGAAGGAGGGTGTTTGAGGACATACCCCTGTGGAATACCTTAGGAGTTCTGTGTAAGAGATCAAGACTCAAATGACTTCAAGAGACAGAAAGGTAGGGAGTGCTGGAGTCTCTGTTACATCAAAGAAAACTTGTATAACTTACAGGCATTTAAATCTTTTTGTTTTGTTTTGTTTGTTTGTTTTTAAATTTATTTTTATTTTTTTAAATTTTATTTTATTTTTAAACTTTACAATATTGTATTAGTTTTGCCAAATATCGAAATGAATCCACCACAGGTATACATGTGTTCCCCATCCTGAACCCTCCTCCCTCCTCCCTCCCCATACCCTCCCTCTGGGTTGTCCTAGTGCACCAGCCCCAAGCATACAGTATCGTGCATCGAACCTGGACTGGCAACTCATTTCATACATGATATTATACATGTTTCAATGCCATTCTCTCAAATCTTCCCACCCTCTCCCTCTCCCACAGAGTCC
>NW_011494834.1:691006-694691 GCF_000754665.1 Bison bison bison
CACTATAATTTTTAAAATTTTATTTTTAATTGGAGGATAATTACCTTATAATTGTATTGATTTTCACACATCACCATGAATCAGCCATAAGTATATATAACTCTCCTCCCTCTTGAACTTCCTTTCCTCCCACTATAATTTTTAAAATTTTATTTTTAATTGGAGGATAATTACCTTATAATTGTATTGATTTTCACACATCACCATGAATCAGCCATAAGTATATATAACTCTCCTCCCTCTTGAACTTCCTTTCCTCCCACTATAATTTTTAAAATTTTATTTTTAATTGGAGGATAATTACCTTATAATTGTATTGATTTTCACACATCACCATGAATCAGCCATAAGTATATATAACTCTCCTCCCTCTTGAACTTCCTTTCCTCCCACTATAATTTTTAAAATTTTATTTTTAATTGGAGGATAATTACCTTATAATTGTATTGATTTTCACACATCACCATGAATCAGCCATAAGTATATACAACTTTCCTCCCTCTTGAACTTCCTTTCCTCCCACATTTCCCCACCCTTCTTGGTTTTCACAGAAGACCAGGTCTGGGTTCCCTGCACCATATGGCAAATTCCCATTGGCTGTCTATCTTACATATGGTAATGTGTATGTTTCAATGCTCCTCTCTCAAATCATCCCACCCTCTTTATCCACCACTGTGTCCACAAGTCTGTAAAAGTGTGTGTGTCTGTTTGTGTTAGTCACTTAGTAGTATCTGACTCTTTGTGACCCCATGGACTAGGGCCTGCCAGGCTCCTCTGTCCATTGAATTCTCTAGGCAAGAATATTGGAGTGGGTTGCCATTCCCTTCTCCAGGGGATCTTCCTGACCTAGGGATCAAACCTGGGTCTTCTGCACTTCGGGCAGATTCTTCGCCACAAGTCTGTTGAGGACAGCAGTACGATTTATCAAGGGGCTTTAGTGAAAGTACACACTTAGTGTGAAACAGACACACACACTTTAACATACTTGTGGACACAGTGGTGGTTAAAGAAGGTGGGATGGTTTGAGAGAGGAGCATTGAAACATACTCATGAACTATATAGTCCATAGAATTCTCCAGGCCAGAATCCTGGAGTAGGTAGCCTTTCCTTTCTCCAGGGATCTTTGTAATCCGGGGAATGAACCCAGGTCTCCCGCATTTCAGGCAGATTCTTTACCAGCTGAGTCACAAGCAAAGCCCAAGAATACTGTTGCGGGTAGCCTATCCCTTCTCTAGGGGATCTTCCTGACCCAGGAATCAAACCAGGGTCTCCTGCATTGCAAGTGGATTCTTTACCAACTGAGCCATCAGGGATGCCTATCAAGGGGATTTACTATCATCCAAATATATCTATGAAATGCCCTTCATCAAGTAATTTTAAAGCTTTTTTCAGCAATCCCACTGCTGGGCATACACACTGAGGAAACCAGAAGGGAAAGAGACACGTGTACCCCAATGTTCATCGCAGCACTGTTTATAATAGCCAGGACATGGAAGCAACCTAGATGTCCATCAGCAGATGAATGGATAAGAAAGCTGTGGTACATATACACAATGGAGTATTACTCAGCCATTAAAAAGAATACATTTGAATCAGTTCTAAAAGGTGGATGAAACTGGAGCCTATTATACAGAGTGAAGTAAGCCAGAAGGAAAAACACCAATACAGTATACTAACGCATATATATGGAATTTAGAAAGATGGTAACGATAACCCTGTATACGAGACAGCAAAAGAGACACTGATGTATAGAACAGGCTTATGGACTCTGTGGGAGAGGGAGAGGGTGGGAAGATTTGGGAGAATGGCATTGAAACATGTGAAATGTCATGTATGAAACGAGATGCCAGTCCAGGTTCAATGCACGATGCTGGATGCTTGGGGCTGGTGCACTGGGACGACCCAGAGGGATGGTATGGGGAGGGAGGAGGGAGGAGGGTTCAGGATGGGGAACACATGTATACCTGTGGTGGATTCATTTTGATATTTGGCAAAACTAATACAATTATGTAAGGTTTAAAAATAAAATAAAATTAATTAAAAAAAATAAAAGGAAAAATAAATTAAAAAAAAAAAAAGATTGAAAGTGGGTTTGTAAAGTATGATTTGTTCTTATTGGAGATATCCCCTGCTGATATCACTTCACTTCTAAGTACTATGAATAATAATAAAAATAACAATAATAATACCCAGTCTCATAGATCATTTAGTATGTGGCTGCAATCTTTGACATGCCTTAAGAGAATTTAATCTTCACAGGTAAGATTAGGTAACTAAGACAGGTGCTCCAATTTTACAGCTGAGGAAACTGAGGCACATAGAGGTTATATAAGTTGATGCAAGCCATACAGCTGGAAAGTGTTAAAGCCAGCGTGCAACCTAGTTAGTCTGACTTTGCCTGATATTCATCCTAAAATTCTGCTGAGAATTGTCCAGTTTGATATCTAGATCATAATGTCTAGCACTCATTTCTTCCCAGTAATTGCTTAGTATTTTCCCATATCCAGAAGTTTGGCACTTCTGCTTTCTGTGATTCTTCAAGCACTTCAACTTCAAGTCTTTTCCAAAGACCTCTATAAATAAGTTAAGCATTCTTATTTTGGGTCTTCACTTAATGTGATTGTTTACTCTTTTCAGTTATAAATCCTTGATAGAGATAAATCATCAACTGAGAGGTAATTGTCATTCTGTCTACCATTTGTTAACCTGGGCATGGGTCTGTCCCTCTTTGTGATTTTCTGATCACCAAACCTTTTGTGTTTCCTTTAAAAATTCTAAGTTCCAGTTCCTTCTGGTCTTTGTCACTTTTAAGTATTTAGTGTCACTCAGTTGCCTCAGATCAACAAATGTCTGTGTTGTGTTAGTCTCTCAGTCATGTCCAACTCTTTGGGACCTGATGGACTGTGACCCACCAGGGTCCTCTGTCCATGGGACTTTTCCAGGCAAGAATACTGGAGTGGGTTCCATTCCCTTCTCCAGCAGACACACATGCAGCAGATACAAAATAAATAAAAAAGCCCGACAATGCTTTTAGAAATGACCACCATGCTCTGTGCCCACATCCTCACAGATTAAATTCGCAGCTCAGGGATGGATGGTGAGCCTGAGGAGACAGCCTGGCAGATGCCAAGAACCATGTCTCAAGGTAAGAGGCCTTGGAGGGGCAGGGAGACACGGGGGAAGCTCTCGGTCACAGCCGTTCATGATTAGTGTTCAGATTCGGAGTCCCACCTCACACGTCCTAAGAGGCGTGCTTCCTGCAGGCAGGATGGCCCGATACAGTGGCGGCCAGCCCAGGACACCACTAGGACACTTCGACCATGAACTTTGGCAGGATCTCTGTGAGCTTCTCAGTCTCTCAGAACCACTTAGGATTGCCAGAGACCACCGCTGCCCTCTGGAAATCTCCAGGCCCTCACAATGCCTTCAGGTAATAAGTGTCTTCTCGCTGGTTGAGACTACCCCCCACCCCCACTCCATTCCACACAACAGCCCCGCAGGAAGGAAGGGCAGGATAAAGGCCCCAAACCAAGGGATCGGCGTGGGCTTGGGGCCCTGTGTCAGCAGTGCTGAGCATTAACTACATTCCACCCCACGGCCCAGGGGTCAGCTCACCCCTCCTCCCCATGGCCCAGGGGTCAGCTCACCCCTCCTCCCCATGGCCCAGGGGTCAGCTCACCCCTCC
>NW_011494834.1:695097-696047 GCF_000754665.1 Bison bison bison
CCACGGCCCCTGGAGACTATAAAGTGGTGGCTCTTGGGAGACAGGGGCCACAGGAAAGGAGGCCCAGGCAGAGTCACCGGTCAGAGGCTGTGCTGGTGTGAGGCCAGGAAGAAAGACGGTTCAGATCAAGGCAGCCGGGGGCCAGCACCATGGCGCGGGGTTGGGGCCTGTGAAATGGCCCTGCGGGGCCTCAGGCCCTGTGGAGACCACGGTCATGGCTGGGCGGCTGGGTGCTGACTGGCGGCTGGTGGCTGGGTGGTGCTCGCGCCACGTGTAGGAGTGGCTCCGGCTGGAAAGGGCTCCCCACTTGCCTTTTGGGGCCTCTTGGACAGGGTCTGAGGGGGCAAAGAGAGGCAGGGAGTGTTTTGTAGGGTGCGGGCTCTAGGTGGAGGCTCGGCTGGCCTCCTAGGCCCTCTGGGCCTCTGCCGGTCCCTCTTCACAAATGCTTATTGACAATGTATTATGTATCAACCACTAAGAAAATCTGGGGATCAAAAAGGAAGATGGCATAGTCCCAACTCTGAAGGAGCTCACAGTTTAGTAAGAGGAAAGAAGTAACTTAGAAAATACTGGTGAAACTTCAGAAAGCGCAGTTCAGTTCAGTTCAGTCGCTCAGTCCTGTCCAACTCTTTATGACCCCATGAATCACAGCAGGCCAGGCCTCTCTGTCCATCACGAACTCCTGCAGTTCACCCAAACCCATGTCCATTGAGTCAGTGATGCAATCCAGCCATCTCATCCTCTGTCATCCCCCTTTCCTCCTGCCCCCAATCCCTCCCAGCATCAGAGTCTTTTCCAATGAGTCAACTCTTCGCATGAGGTGGCCAAACTACTGGAGTTTCAGCTTTAGCATCATTCCTTCCAAAGAAATCCCAGGTCTGATCTCCTTCAGAATGGACTGATTGGATCTCCTTGCAGTCCAAGGGACTCTCAAGAGTCTTCTCCAACAC
>NW_011494834.1:696584-704506 GCF_000754665.1 Bison bison bison
TAACTGTTGCTTCCTGACCTGCATATAGGTTTCTCAAGAGGCAGGTCAGGTGGTCTGGTATTCCCATCTCTTTCAGAATTTTCCACAGTTTATTACTTTATAGAGTGTTTTCTTATTGTTCAATTGCTAAGTGGTATCCAACTCTTTGCAACCACATGAAGTGCATCAGCCAGGCTTCCCTGTCCTTCACCATCTCTCAGAGTTTGCTTAAACTTATGTCCACCCAGTCAGTGATGCCATCCAAGCATCTCATTCTCTGTCGTTCCCTTTTCCTCTTTCCCTCAATATTTCCCAGCATCAGGATCTTTTCCAATGAGAAGGCTTTTTGCATCAGGCGGCCAAGGTATTGGGGCTTCAGCATCAGTCTTTCCAAAGAGTATTCAGGGTTGATTTCCATTAAGATTGACTGGTTTGATGTCCTTGCAATCCAAGGGACTCTCAAGAGTCTTCTCCAGTATCACAATTTCAAAGCATTAGTTCTTTAGTGCTCAGCCTTCTTTATGGTCCAACTCTCACAGCCATACATGACTATGGGAAAAATCATAGCTTTGACTAGAAAGATGTTTGTCAGCAAAGTTATGTCTTTGATTTTTAATACACTGTCTAGGTTTGTCATAGAATTTCTTCCAAGGAGTAAACATCTTTTAATTCCCTAACTGTAGTCACCATCTGCAGTGATTTTGGAGCCAAGAAAATAAAAACTGCCACGTTTCCAATTTTTCCCCATCTATTTGCCATGTAATGTTAGAGCTGGACTGTGAAAAAGGCTGAGTGCTGAAGAATTGAGGCTTTTAAACTGTGGTGTTAGAGAAGACTCTTGAGAGCCCCTTGGACTGCAAGGAGATCCAACCAGTCCATTCTGAAGGAGATCAGCCCTGGGATTTCATTGGAAGGAATGATGCTAAAGCTGAAACTCCAGTACTCCACCTCATGTGAAGAGTTGACTCATTGGAAAAGACTCTGATGCTGGGAGGGATTGAGGGCAGGAGGAGAAGGGGACGACAGAGGATGAGATGGCTGGATGGCATGACTGACTCGATGGACGTGAGTCTGAGTGAACTCCGGGAGTTGGTGATGGACAGGGAGGCCTGGCGTGCTGCGATTCATGGGGTCGCAAAGAGTCGGACACAACTGAACTGATGGCACCGGATAACAGAGTGTTAGAGGTCCTTCTTTTTCTACCTGGAACTTTAACTTTCAAATATGTCCTTTCAGAAGAATGGTTAGACCTCCTCTCTTTTAAGGCTCATCCTTTCACCAATGGAAGCTGATTTTATTTTACTTATATCATAAACCAGTAATTTACTTAGCAAAAGAATCATAGAATGTTAGAAAGAACTTTGCAGATCTTCTTGGCCAAATTCCTGAGGAAACAAAGGCCCACAATTTACCCAATGGAGTCAAAAGTATAATTGATTTCTTACATAGTCCTCTGTCCAATTCACAGAGCACATATTTAAGACCCTGAGAATCTGCCCTCAGATTCCATGTTGATCAGAAGAATGCTTGCATGCTAAGTCTCTTCAGTCATGTCTGACTCTTTGCTACCCTATAAACTATAGCTCTTCAGGCTCCTCTGTCCATGGGGATTCTTCAGGCAAGAATACTGGAGTGGATTGCCATCCCTCCTCCAGGGGATCTTCCCAACCCAGGAATCGAACCCGTGTCTCTTTTGTCTTCTGCATTGGCAGGTGGGTTCTTTACCACTAGCAGCACCTGATTAGAAGAATAGAGCTCATTAAATAAAAGGAAAGACAGTTTGTCTATATTTTTTAATAAATAAAATTGTGATACAGTCATAAATACACATATACATACACATGCACACATACCTTTTTTTATACACAGATTTCTTCAGGTTCAATGCCAATAAAATGTCAGCCATTAATGGACTAGGAGGAGAAGATAAAAGGAAGCTTGAAGGAAGATACAGAAAGAGCCAAAATTAATGCAAGATATAGGAAAATGGGAGGGAAAAAGTGAAGAGAGGTTTTAAAGCAAGTCAGTTGTAGGATTTAAAGAACAGTGGCTTCCAAAGTTTTTGCTCTTTTCTCAGTCAGTGCTATTAGATGCCATAAATTGCAAGAGAATAGCTTATCACAAAGCAGATTTAGGTGGAATTACTTTTTCTGTGGATCCATCTATTTGATGCTCCATTTCATACCTTGGCATGGTGGAAAAAAGGACATAAACTGCTCTTCAGTATGGAATCTGGCCCAGTGAAAGCATGCCTCACAATTACACATATTGCAAATGTACATGGTGAATAATACATTACTCTTCTGAAGATTTTGGTTTTAGGGGAAAGCTTTTAGTGGGAGTTTGGTGAATTATATTAGGGATTGTGTTCCCCAGAAGTTTAAGATAAGAATTAAATGAAGGTTTTACAATTTTGTTATAATATTTAGAAGTCAGAATATAAGTTGCCAACAATTTTCGCTATTAAAACAAGAGAAATAATGACTAAGAATCTTTTGGTCATCACTTTGCCTCTTTCCAGTCTCATTTCCTCCTACATGTTTTCTTCTTAACCAGTACAGAGGTGATATAGAAGTAACACAAATACTCTCAATGTTATCATCTGCATAAAGTTTCTGTGGTCTAAAACTTCCTACTACTTTTATGGGATATATCATTACATTGGTACTTCTTAAATATTGTCTTATACTTCTTTGTATCTACAGTAGAGTCTAGAGAAGAAGCAAGCAAAATGAAAAATTTATAGATAAATGTCACACAACTTCCAAATTAATATACTTTTTTAGTATAAGAATTAATATACTTCATCTTCCTCAGACCAAATATTTTCTCTACATTTCCATATAAATATATGCTAGAAAATTCAAACCCATTATAGGCTGAAACAAAATTTAAGGTTCTTCTCTACCTGCACTAACCAAACACAATTTTTTTTGCCTGTGTTCCCTAACCTAATAAATGGTCCTGTATCTATTTATGACAGAAACCTGAAAAATCATCCCTGATGTTTCCCTCCCACTATCACAATCTGTCTCCAATTCCTATCCCTTCTGTTTCTGGAATATTTCTCGAATCCATCCATCTCTGTGCATTGCCAGCACCTTAGCACTTTCATCTCTCTCCAGAGGTCCTGCGGTAGCCCTGTGACCTATTTTCTCATCCCTTCTTTCTAGACTGTCTGCCTCTCAGTTTCTCTTCAGGCATTGATTAGAGGTATCTAGTTAAAATTAAAATTTTGATGAAGCCATTCCTCTGCTTAAAACCATTCTATAAACTTTTATTACTATTAGGACAAAAATTTTAATATTTTGCTTGGTTTTTCAGTTCCTCAATGATTTCTTCCCTAATTTCATTGTAAAACTGCTGAGTTTCCACATCTATAAAATGGGGATAATAATTGTACATTTGTCATAAAATTATTATTATAAGGGTTGAATGGACACATATTTGTAAAGCACTTAGGGCTTCCCTGGTGGCTTAGCTGGTAAAGAATCCACCCACAGTGCCGGAGACCTGGGTTCAATCCCTGGGTTGGGAAGATCCCCTGGAGAAGGGAAAGGCTACCCACTCCAGTATTCTGGCCTGGAGAATTCCATGGACTGTACAGTCCATGGGGTCACAAAGAGTTGGACACAACTGAGTGACTTTCACTTTCAAAGCACTTATAGATGTTCCTGGCTGGCATGGAATAAATGCTATACAAATGTTTATTAAATGAAAAAATAAAAAAATCTTATCTTCAGTTATTCTTCCTATATTTTATTTTCTCTATCACATTCTCTCCTTTAACTTCTAGCTCCTTCAAGGTTGTTCCCCCTTTGGCTCTATGTCCAATTAAACCTCTCTACCAGGAATTTCTAGCTCTGACCTTATCCTTGTTATTACCCAGTTTAAAAAGGGAGGTTTTTATGATGCCCAACTTCCAGACTAAATTAAATTCCCTAAATACAAATTTTAAAACTCTCTACTTTTTCTTTGTTGGATTTATCACAGTTTTAAGCATTGGCATGGTTTCCTCCCTAATGTCCATATGCCTAGCTGAACTAGAAGCCCTCGGGTGTTAGCATTAAAATTGTGCTTGTATTGCTTGTGTTCTAATCTCATCATTTATCACAGTAAATAGTCCATGGTAGGCTCCCAATAAACATTTAGAAAACGAATGAATGAATGAAGAAATAATACTCCCAACATTCCAGCCTTGTGTGCAATTCTAGAGTTTTGTATCTACCTTGAAACAAAATGGCAGTTTAGTCTTGTCAGTTTATGAAAGACAGATATGCCAAAGCTGAGCTTTAGACACTCAGTTTGAGTGACTTTGTACAATGTGATTAGTTCTTTAAAGTTATCTTAATATGAATATTATTACTCAGTGTTATTCTCCTTAAACCTCTGTCTCACACAATGTAGCAAAAGTAATAAACCCCAGCCCAGCAATAATTTATATCCTTAGTCATAAAGAAAGAGTTCAAATAATGTTCTGCTTATAAGATGTTCTCTTGTTATCAGTCACTTTATAATGAGTTGCATAACTCTTTCTAAAAAGGCAAGCATATCTCAGGGTCTTCAATGGAACAACCGTCCATTTTCCACATGTGGGGTCTCAGAACAGCAAGCAGAGGAAGTCATCTCCACAGCATCCTGCTGTGAAGCATGTGTGAGACTGAACTGCACTCCCATGGACCAGTGAGGAATGCTTACTTGTCCTCTTCAGCATTTTAGAATGAAAAAACAGACACAGTGAACAACTTTGTTTCTAAGGAAAGAGTGCGGTTGAATTGCAATTGCTGGAGGGGTAAAAAACACATACTGTTAGCTACCCCTTAAAAAAAGGATCTGTTCATTTGTATACTTGCTCTTATGCTCTGAAACATCTCAATCTTGGATTGAGTGATACATGAAGGGATCAATCAGCTTGCCTGTGAGCCAAGCACTCTCCTTGTAGCCAGCTAAGGATATAACCACTTTCATGGCAGCAGGGTGTCTTGACACTGTGAGGTAAATTACCTCCTCTTGGATACCAAGTGGTACCAGGAAAAAGTAATTTACCTTCTTCAGGTTACACTCCCCCAGAGAATAAAGCACTCACCTAGATGAGCAAATTGCTTTTCCCTTATCATTATGAAATACCATCCTGCCACAGTGTTCTCTTTGCCCTGGTCCATCGGCGAGCTGATTTTTGTCATTCCTTTTTTTTTTTTTTTTTTTTGCTTTTCTCCCTTTTCAGTGCATAGCTAGGGAAAAAACTCAGCGACAAAATGATGAGTGCTGTTTTCACTGAAAATGGAAGGCTGCAACTTAATGGAGTAATATTGGTTTGGTTATTCCTCAGAATTTGTGTCCCTAAAACAGATGAAATCTAAACTAAAGATTAAAGTGTATTTCCAAACATGAAGTGGAACAACAAGGTTCAAACATGTTCAACCAGGCTGGTTTGCAGCCACAAAGAAGCAGTCTGACAATAAACATTCTGAATGATAGTTCTCACGATGATTCACTGAAACTACTTACAACTATTTTACTGAAGTCTAGAGCACTAACTCTAGAGTTTAATTTGGCATTTAATGGTCCTGCAACCCCTTTAGTGAGAATGAGGAGATGACCTCTTTTAGGATATCCATGAGTTCTTTTCAGCCATGGGGGCATTGTGTTATGTCCTCAAAATGCAATTTTATAAATTATCCTTTATGTTGTCCAAGAGTTAATGTGACCATCCTCCTCCCAAATGACTCACTCTCTTCTCATCCTCAGAGACAGGTGTGCCATGGATTTGATTGCATCAAAATAAGCACTAACCGAGGATAGAATGTTTACAGAATTAAAGCAGGAGAAAATATTAGACATACATCAAGATAGGCAGGTTTAAAAATACACAAGGGTGTCCTGACCCATCATAGTTTTCATGGAAGAATTAACTTCAAATAGGCAACAATTTTTGTGGTTTGTTTCATTTTGTTTTCTGGGAACACTGCTATATTAATCGAGAAAAATAAAACATAGACCACAAGCCTTCACGTGTACAGCTATTATTTTGGTAATGTGATTTTGCTCTTAAGCTTTATCTTTAAATATGGCCTCAGTTTGCAGCCATGGAAAACTAACATTTAAAAAGTAATAAATACAGCATTTAAAATATGAAATGCTTCCAAACTAATGATATCTTAAGTAATCCTCTGGAGGAAAACAAAATTAAGAGAAAAATAGTATGGAATTAAGCTGCTTTAAATATTAATAGTAAGTAGCAAATGAATGTGATCTAGAGTACTGCTCACTTCTCCTTGGACCCCTGCAAGTCCTTCTTGCATTTCCTTTTCATATTCCCTTTTTTCACAGCTATCTCAATTTTATTATATGAAAGGAATTTTCAAACTAGTGTGTATTACATAAACTTGTTATTTGTATCTCTTTTCCCAGGTACAGCTGGCTCTTAACCTTAATTTATTCAACCTATCATTTATAGTGAATATTGTATGCTAGTAATTGTGTTAGACAGTGGGGTTGCTGCATCAGAGAGTACATAGTTGTTCTCACTCCAACATATATCAAGTTTGCAGATAGAAAGTTATGTTGTGAGTACACAAATTAGCAAAAGACAAAAAAGGTACATACTTTTATACAACTTGATTCTGAGTTGGCAAAAGTAAGCAATAGAAAGGTAAGAGAAAATTGTTTCTGGATAAGATAAAGTATTTGGAACTGAATTTACCTCTATGTATGAAATAACTCAAAACTGAACAAAATATATGGAAAAATGGCATAGAGTATTAAATCAGTTCAGTTCAGTTCAGTAGCTTAGTCTTGTCTGACTCTTTGTGACCCCATGGACTGCAGCACGCCAGGCCTCCTGTCCATTACGAACTCCTGGAGCTTGTTCAAACTCATGTCCATTGAGTTGGCGATGCCATCCAACCATCTCATCCCCTGCTGTCTCCTTCTCTTCCTGCCTTCAATCTTTCCCAGCATCAGGGTCTTTTCAAATGAGTCACCTCTTTGCATCAGGTGGCCAAAGTATTGGAGTTTCAGCTTCAACATCAGTCCTTCGAATGAACACCCAGGACTGATCTCCTTTAGGATGGACTTGTTGGATCTCCTTGCAGTCCAAGGGACTCTCAAGAGTCTTCTCCAACACCACAGTTCAAAAGCATCAATTCCAACCACTATGAGATACCATTTCACACCAGTCAGAATGGCTGCGATCCAAAAGTCTACAAATAATAAATGCTGGAGAGGGTGTGGAGAAAAGGGAACCCTCTTACACTGTTGGTGGGAATGCAAACTAGTACAGCCACTATGGAGAACAGTGTGGAGATTCCTTAAAAAACTGGAAATAGAACTGCCTTATGATCCAGCAATCCCACTGCTGGGCATACACACTGAGGAAACCAGAAGGGAAAGAGACACATGTACCCCAATGTTCATCGCAGCACTGTTTATAATAGCCAGGACATGGAAGCAACCTAGATGCCCATCAGCAGATGAATGGATAAGAAAGCTGTGGTACATATACACAATGGAGTATTACTCAGCCATTAAAAAGAATACATTTGAATCAGTTCTAATGAGGTGGATGAAACTGGAGCCTACTATACAGAGTGAAGTAAGCCAGAAGGAAAAACACCAATACAGTATACTAACACATATATATGGAATTTAGAAAGATGGTAATGATAACCCTGTATACGAGACAGCAAAAGAGACACTGATGTATAGAACAGGCTTATGGACTCTGTGGGAGAGGGAGAGGGTGGGAAGATTTGGGAGAATGGCATTGAAACATGTGAAATGTCATGTATGAAATGAGATGCCAGTCCAGGTTCAAGGCACGATAAAAAAAAAAAAAACAAAAACAAAAACAAAAAAACAAAAGCATCAATTCTTCAGCACTCAGCTTTCTTCACAGTCCAACTCTCACATCCATACATGACCACTGGAAAAACTATAGCCTT
>NW_011494834.1:704606-730960 GCF_000754665.1 Bison bison bison
TCTCTACTTTTTAATATGTTGTCTAGGTTGGTCATAACTTTCCTTCCAAGGACTAAGTGTCTTTTAATTTCATGGCTGCAGTTACCATCTGCAGTGATTTTGGAGTCCCAAAAATTAAGTCTGCCACTGTTTCCACTGTTTCTCCATCTATTTGCCATGAAGTGATGGGACCGGATGCCATGATCTTTGTTTTCTGAATGTTGAGCTTTAAGCCAACTTTTTCACTCTCCTCTTTCACTTTCATCAAGAGGCTCTTTAGTTCTTCACTTTCTGCCTAAAATTTGGTGTCATCTGCATATTTGAGGTTACTGATATTTCTCCCAGCAATCTTGATTCCAGCTTGTGCTTCATCTAGCCCAGTGTTTCCATTGATGTACTCTGCATATAAGTTAAATAAGCAGGGTGACAATATATAGCTTTGATGTACTCCTTTTCCTATTTGGAACCAATCTGTTGTTCCATGTCCAGTTCTAACTGTTGCTTCCTGACCTGCATATAGATTTTTCAAGAGTCAAGTCAGGTGGTCTGGCATTCCCATCTCTTGAAGAATTTTCCACAGTGTATTGTGATCCACAGTCAAAGGCTTTGGCACAGTCAGTAAAGCAGAAATAGATGTTTTTCTGGAACTCTCTTGCTTTTTCCATGATCCAGCAGATGTTGGCAATTTGATCTCTGGTTCCTTTGCCTTTTCTAAAACCATATTGAACATCCGGAAGTTCACAGTTCACATATTGTTGAAGCCTAGCTTGGAGAATTTTGAGCATTACTTTGCTAACATGTGATATGAGTGCAATTATGTGATAGTTTGAACATTCTTTGGCATAGCCTTTCTTAGGGACTGGAATGAAAACCTACCTTTTCCAGCCCTGTGGCCACTGCTGAGTTTTCCAAATTTGCTGACATATTGAGTGCAACACTTTCACAGCATCATCTTTTAGGATTTGAAATAGCTCAACTGGAATTCTATCACCTCCACTAGGTTTGTTCATAGTGATGCTTCCTAAGGCCAACCTTACTTCACATTCCAGGATGTCTGGCTCTAGGTGAGGGATCACACCATCATGATTATCTGGGTCATCAAGATCTTTTTTGTATAGTTCTGCTGTGTATTCTTGCCACCTTTTCTTATTAAGAAAGGACCTAACCTTCTGTTACGTCCATACCATTTCTGTCCTTTATTGAGCCCATCTTTGCATGAAATGTTCCCTTGGTATCTCTAATTTTCTTGAAGACATCTCTAGTCTTTTCCATTCTATTGTTTTCCTCTATTTCTTTGCACTGATCACTGAGGAAGGCCTTCTTATCTCTCCTTGCTATTCTTTGGAACTTGGCATTCAAATTGGTTTATCTTTCCTTTTTTTCCTTTGCTTTTGGCTTCTCTTCTTTTCACAGCTATTTGTGGGACCTCCTCAGACAGCCATTTTGCTTTTTTGCATTTCTTTTCCATGGGGATGGTCTTGATCCCTGTTTCCTGTACAATGTCATGAACCTCCATCCATAGTTCATCAGGCACTCTGTCTATCAGATCTAGTCCCTTAAATCTATTTCTCACTTCCACTGTATAATTGTTAGGGATTTGGTTTAGGTCATACCTGAATGGTCTAGTGGTTTTCCCTACTTTCTTCAATTTAAGCCCGAATTTGGCAATAAGGAGTTAATGATCTGAGCCACAGTCAGCTCCCAGTCTTGTTTTTGCTGACTGTATAGAGCTTCTCCATCTTTGGCCACAAACAATATGATCAATCTGATTTTGGTGTTGACCATCTGGTGATGTCCATGTGTAGAGTCTTCTCTTGTTTTGTTGGAAGAGGCTGTTTGCTATGACCAGTGCCTTCTCTTGGCAGAACTCTATTAGCTTTTGCCCTGCTTCATTCTGTACTCCAAAGCCAAATTTGCCTGTTACTCCAGGTGTTTCTTGACTTCCTACTTTTGCATTCCAGTCCCCTATAATGAAAAGCACATCTTTTTTTGGGTGTTAGTTCTAGAAGGTCTTGTAGGTCTTCATAGAACCATTCAACTTCAGCTTCTTCAGCATTACTGGTAGGGGCATAGACTTGGAATACCATGATATTGAATGGTTTCTCCTTGGAGATGAACAGAGGTCATTCTGTCATTTTTGAGATTGCATCCAAGTACTGCATTTCGGACTCTTGTTGACTATGAATGTTACTCCATTTCTCCTAAGGGATTCTTGCCCACGGTAGTAGATATAATGGTCAGTTCAGTTCAGTTCAGTTCAGTCACTCAGTCCTGTCCAACTCTTTGTGACCCCATGAATCACAGCACACCAGGCCTATAATGGTCAGCTGAGTTAAATTCACCCATTCCAGTTCATTTTAGCTCACTGATTCCTAAAATGTCGACGTTCACTCTTGCCATCTCCTGTTTGATCACTTCCAATTCATTAAATACCAGGCTATTAAGGACAAGACTGGGAAGAAATGAGGTGAGTCCTACAAATTCCTTAGCGTACTACCTTGAAATAGTTTCTAAGCTACAATAGGGGGAAGGGAAACCTAGGCAGAGCCTGGTCAGATTTGAGTTTTTTTACCTGATGGTTCAGAGAGGTCAAATTAGCTGGAGTAAGCAGGACAGAGTACTGCAGAGGAGAATCTGCATAGAAAGAGGACTCTTCAAAAAAAAAAAAAAAAGAGAGAGAGAGAGAGAACTGTAGATGTCTCTGTGGGGCCCTTTTGAGCCTACAGCAGAGTATTAATAAACCCATGTATGTTCTAAATCTACACAAATCAGTGGAGAAAAAAACCCCAAAATACTTAGAAGTTACAGTGTTGAACCTCATGCAAGAAAATGGTGCCTTTTCCCACCAATCAGACTATAATTTGTATACCTTGTTCATAATTTATAGGGTATTAGGTACAGTACCAGAATTGTCTTGCCTCAGTAATAATGGAATAATTATGCTAGATTAATCACTGTTCTTATCCTACTTAACACTTTTTAAAAGCAAGACTAAAAAAAATCAACCTGTTTCTAAGTAATGAACTGCATCCCAGAGCAAAGCTCACAATTCTAGGCATCCATTCAAAATCAGCAAAATGCAAAGAAATAAGAAGATATGAATCCTGAATAAGAGAAAAATCAATGAATTAAAGTAAACAAGAACTGACTCAGATATTAGGGTTTGCAGACAAGGAGATTAAGTGGTTCTTATAAATGTATTACATATTTTTAAGAGCTTAAATAGTGACATGAAAAATATAAAAATGGCAAGTTCAAATTTCTAGACATGAAAACTTCTATGTCTGAATGGGAAAATGCAGTGGATGGGAATAGTAGCAGATTAATCATTTACAAAGAAAAAGATTGCTGAACTTGAAGACATAGAAGTAAAAATTATAAAAAATAAAGCATATGAATGAAAAAGAATTTTCAAAAACTCAGTGAGTTATAGGGAAACATTGCAGTCTAACATCATGGAAGTGCTATCCTTGATGAGAAAGTCAGAACATAAAGATATTAAAAGAGATAATGGTCAAAATTTTTCATCAATCTTTCCCAGCATGAGGGTCTTTTCCATTGCGTTGGCTGTTCACATCAGGTGGCCATAGTATTCGAGCTTCAGCTTCAGCATTAGTCCTTCAAATGAGTATTCAGGGTTGATTGCATTTGGGATTGAGTGGTTTGTCCAAGGGACTCTCAAGAGTTTTCTCCAGCACCATAGTTTGAAAGCATCAATTCTTCAGAGCTCTGCCTTCCTTACGGTCCAGTTCTCACATCTGTACATGACTACGGAAAAGACCATAGCTTTGACCATTAGAACCTTTGTTGGCAAACTGATGTCTCTGCTTTTTAAAACACTGCTAAGTTTCTCATAAATTTCCTTCCAAGAAGCAAGCATCTCCTTCTTTCATAGCTTCAGTCACCCTCTGCAGTGATTTTAGAGCCCAAGACAAGAGAACCTGTCACTACTTCCACTTTTTCCCCTTCTATTTGCCATGAAGTGATGGGACTGGATGCCGTGGTCTTAGTTTTTTTAATACTGAGTTTTAAGCCAGCTTCTTTACTCTCCTCTTTCACCCTCATCAAGGGACTCTTTGGTTCCTCTTTGCTTTCTGTCATTAGAGTGGTACCATCTGGATAACTGAGCTTGTTGATATTTCTCCCAGCAATCTGATTCCAACTTGTAACTCATCCAGCCTGGCATTTCACACAATGTACTCTGCATATATGTTAAATAAATAATATACAGCCTTGTTGTATATAGAATACTTTTCAGCAATAAAAAGGAATAAAATAATGACACAAGCAAGAACACTGATGAATTTCAAGATAAGTATGCTGAATTAAAGAAACCATAAAATAAGTAATACATGCATATGATTCCATTTATGTAAAACTCTAAAAATGTACAATAATCTATAGTCAAATAAAGCAAATTAGTGGTTGCTTGGGGATGGGGATGTGGGAAAAAACAGGCAGGAGGGAATTACTAAGAGTTCTAAGAAAAAATTTTTGGATGATAACTGTGTTCATTATCTTGGTCATCATGTACATTTTATAAATGTGTATGTATATTAAAACATCAAAGTTGACAGAAAATAGAGGCAGTTCTTTGTTTATTCATTATTCCCTAATGCAAAAAAGAAATAGATGAATCATGTTAATGTTAAAAATATTTGAGGTTAGATATCAAAAGATGTGGACTTGGGTCCTAGCTCCCCTACTGTCTAGCAAAGTGAGTTAAGCCTGGCCTCAAATATCTGCTTCCTAATTTATAAAAACTGTAATATCTATCTCATAGTGTTTGCATTGGACTAAATGAGATAATATAACCAAAACAGCACTTTGTGAACTACAAGACATTACAGAACAATAGATAGATACTAGATAGATGACAGATACATAGATAGATAAATACATAGGTAGATATATATAGATACATATATACATAGATAAAAGTACAGTTATGTTTTGTTACTTTAGTAACATTAAAGATCTGATCTAATTTTAATTGCCAATGTTTCTCAAATATCATTACTGCCAAAATTTTTCTAAAAGAGGTTATATTTTGATATTTTCAATCAACAGTACTTTTGAAACAAATAAATTTGAAAATTAATCTTTATTGGGTTATAAATATGGTAAATAGAAAGGCACATGAAGCCTACATATATGCTGTCACTACAGCATATAAATCTGGTGACCTGAGAAGAGTGTGGTGCTGTGTTCCATAGGACAGCTCCTATGTAAGGCTGCCTCTCAAGATCAGAAAATGTAACTGGTCTACCTAGAAATAAAAACAGAGAATTAGACAATTGAACATTTAGTGGACTATAGTCCAAATGAAATAATAAGACAGAACCCCAGAAAAAGAACTAGATGAAGTGGAAATAAGCAACTACTCAATAAAAAGTTTGAAGTAATGATCATAAAGATGTTCAACAAGCTCCACCGAAAATGAATGGATGCAGAGAGAATTTAACAAAGAAAATATAAAGAATCAAACAGTGCTGAAGAGTACAATAAATGAAATTTTAAAATATACTGGAAAGAAACAGTAGTAGATTAGATGATACAAAGGAATGGATCGGTAAACTGGAAGACAGAGTAATGGAAATCAGGCAAGCTGAAAAAGGAAAAGAAGAAAGAATTTTCAAAAATGAGAATAGTTTAAGAGACATCTGAGACAAGGGCAAAGGATATTAATATTTGCATTGTAGGGACCCAAAAAGGAGATGACAGAGAAAGGGGAAGATACCTTATATGAAGAACTAATAGCTAAAAACTTCAGCTAACCTGGTAAAGGAAACAAAAACCCAGGTTCAGGGAGAAATAGAGTCCCAAACAAGATGAATCCAAAGAGATCCACAGCAAGATACATTATAATTAAATGAGTAAAAATTGAAGATAAAAAGAATGTTAAAAGCAGAAAGAAAAGAGAAACCATTATACATTAAAGAAACTCCCATAAAGCTAACAGGGGACTCTTTAACAGAAACTTTGAAAACCAGAAGGTTTGGCACAATATATTCAAAGTACTGAAAGGAAAACACCTGGAACCAAAAATGCTCTATCCACCAAGGCTCTGATTCAAATTTGAAGGAACAATAAAGGGTTTTACAAACAAGCAAAAGTTTAGAATTTAGCACCAGTAACTTGGCTTTCCAAGAAATGCTGTAGAGGTTTCTGTGAGTGGAAAAAAAAAATAGATCATAACTATAAATATGAAAATTATGATAGAAAAGATCTTATCAGTAAAGGGAAACATACAGCAAAGTTAATAGAGCAACCACTTACAAAGCTAGTGCATGCCTGTAATGTTGCTTCAGTCATGTCCAACTTTTTTAGACCCTATGGACTATAGCCTGCCAGGCTACTCTGTCCCAGGGATTCTCCAGGCAAGAATACTGGAGCGGGTTGTTATGCACTCCTCCAGGGGATCTTCCTGACTCAGGGATTGAACCCACGTCTCTTACAACTCCTGCATTGGCAGGCAGGTTTTTTACCTCTAGTGACACCTGCTGCTGCTGCTGCTGCTAAGTCGCTTCAGTCATGTCTGACTCTGTGCGACCTCATAGATGGCAGCCCACCAGGCTCCCCTGTCCCTGGGATTCTCCAGGCAAGAACACTGGAGTGGGTTGCCATGTCCTTCTCCAATGCATGAAAGTGAAAAGTGAAAGTGAAGTCGCTCAGTCGTGTCAGACTCTTCTCGACCCCATGAACTGCAGCCCACCAGGCTCCTCTGCCCATGAGATTTTCCAGGCAACAGTGCTGGAGTGGGGTGCCATTGCCTTCTCCACTAGTGCCGCCTGGGAATCCCATAAAGCTAGTAGGAAAATTCAAAGACAGATATAGAAAAATCATCAATATCCATGATAATTAGTGGCTGTATACAAAAAAGAAGATGTAAAATATGATGTCAAAAACGTTAACTATGGGAGGAAGTGAAAATGCAAGGTTATTAGAAACATTCAAACTTAAGAGATTATCAGCTTAAAAATTTAACATATGTTTATGTTTACATATGAACCTCATGGTACCAGTAAACCAAACATCTATAATAGATACACACATAAAAAGAGAAAGAAATTCAAACACAACATTAAAGATGTTATCAAATCATAAGGGAAGAGAGGAAATAAAGAAAGAAACAGAAAGAACTATAAAAACAACAGCAAATAATTAACAAAATGCCAATCGGTACACACCTACCAATAACTACTAAAAGTGTAGGTGGATTAAATGCTCCAATCAAAAGACATAGAGTAGTTGAATGGATAAAAACAATACCCGTATAAATGCTGCCTAAAGGACTCTCCAGATATGCTCCTGCCCTGGGTAAAGACCACCTGTGTCACTAGCCAGGAATAAAAACATGCTGATAAATTCAATCAGAATGCTAGGAGCAGTTTGAATGGCGAATTGAAAATAGTCTTAGATATTTGATTCCTTTTCATTTTATTAAACAACAACAACAACAACAAAAAGACAGAGTTATTCTGTCACCTGAAGTTGTCAGATAATATTTTCCAACAGCTGAAGTTAAGTAGTTAAAAAAAAAAAATTAATGACATAATCAAAAGACTCACATTTATTATATTTTGCTTAATTAAAAGTATGCAAACTTTTTCATTTTATGCTATCTAGAATTACAAGTAGAATTATTTCTACAGTTTTGTCTTGTTTTAATAATTGGAGAAAATGGGATAAAATAGCATGCAACAAAATGGTTATCCCACTTTTATAAAACCAATTATGATACTTGTATATTTGAGAAGATAAACTGTGTATTGAGCCTTAAAATCCAGTGTGGCTTTCAGTTCAGTTCAGTTCAGTCGCTCAGTCATGTCCGACTCTTTGCAACCCCATGAATCACAGCACGCCAGGCCTCCCTGTCTATCACCAACTCCCGGAGTTCACTCAGACTCATGTCCATCGACTCAGTGATGCCATCCAGCCATCTCACCCTCTGTCGTCCCCTTTTCCTCCAGCCCCCAATCCCTCCCAGCATCAGAGACTTTTCCAATGAGTCAACTCTTCGCATGAGGTGGCCAAAGTACTGGAGTTTCAGCTTCAGCATCATTACTTCCAAAGAAATCCCAGGGCTGATCTCCTTCAGAATGGACTGGTTGGATCTCCTTGCAGTCCAAGGGACTCTCAAGAGTCTTCTCCAACACAACAGTTCAAAAGCATCAATTCTTCAGCGCTCAGCCTTTTCACAGTCCAACTCTAACATCCATACATGACCACAGGAAAAACCATAGCCTTGACTAGATGAACCTTTGTTGGCAAAGTAATGTCTCTGCTTTTGAATATGCTATCTAGGTTGGACATACTTTTGCTTTCAAGGAGTAAGCGTCTTTTAATTTCATGGCTGCAGTCACCATCTGCAGTGATTTTGGAGCCCCCAAAAATAAAGTCTGACACTGTTTCCACTGTTTCCCCATCTATTTCCCATGAAGTGATGGGACTGGATGCCATGATCTTCGTTTTCTGAATGTTGAGCATTAAGCCAACTTTTTCACTCTCCACTTTCACTTTCATCAATAGGCTCGAGTTCCTCTTCACTTTCTGCCATAAGGGTGATGTCATCTGCATATCTGAGGTTATTGATATTTCTCCCGGCAATCTTGATTCCAGCTTGTTCTTCCAGTCCAGCGTTTCTCATGATGTACTCTGCATAGAAGTTAAATAAGCAGGGTGACAATATTCGGCCTTGACGTACTCCTTTTCCTATTTGGAATCAGTCTGTTGTTCCATGTCCAGTTCTAACTGTTGCTTCCTTACCTGCATACAAATTTCTCAAGAGGCAGATCAGGTGGTCTGGTATTCCCATCTCTTGAAGAATTTTCCACAGTTTATTGTGATCCACACAGTCAAAGGCTTTGGCATAGTCAATAAAGTAGAAATAGTTGTTTTTCTGGAACTCTCTTGCTTTTTCCATGATCCAGCGGATGTTGGCAATTTGATCTCTGATTCCTCTGCCTTTTCTAAAACCAGCTCGAACATCAGGAATTTCACGGTTCACGTATTGCTGAAGCCTGGCTTGGAGAATTTTGAGCATTACTTTACTAGAGTGTGAGATGACTGCAATTGTGCAGTAGATTGAGCATTCTTTGGCATTGCCTTTCTTTGGGATTGGAATGAAAACTGACCTTTTCCAGTCCTGTGGCCACTGCTGAGTTTTCCAAATTTGCTGGCATATTGAGTGTAGCACTTTCACAGCATCATCTTTCAGGATTTGGAATAGCTCAACTGGAATTCCATCACCTCCACTAGCTTTGTTCGTAGTGATGCTTTCTAAAGCCTACTTGACTTCACATTCCATGAAGATATAATATGGATATGATTTGAATTTAGTTGGCTGACGTTCCTGAACCAAAAAGGATTTATACTGAGTGAAGAAGGAAAGGTAAAAAGTAGTATTTTGTATATTTTTATAATAAAATATAAATTAAGATATTTTATCATGAAATAAATAAATGAAAAAAGACTCTCTGGAGAAGGCAATGGCACCCCACTCCAGTATTCTTGGTGGGAGAATCCCATGGATGGAGGAGCCTTGTAGGCTGCAGTACATGGGGTCGCTAAGAGTTGGATACGACTGAGTGACTTCACTTTCACTTTCATGCATTGGAGAAGGAAATGGCAACCCACTCCAGTGTTCTTGCCTGGCGAATCCCAGGGACGGGGAAGCCTGGTGGGCTGCCGTCTATGGGGTTTCACAGAGTCGGACATGACTGAAGTGACTTAGCAGCAGCAGCAAAAGACTCTCACTTAAGCTTAAAAGACATTTAAAAAAAAAAGACACTAAAGACACACATTTAAAGACATTTAAAGTCAGCTCTTTAGCCATGTGATGCAAAGAGCTGACTCATTTGAAAAGATCCTGATGCTGGGAAAGATTGAAGGCTCGAGGAGAAGGGGACAACAGAGGGTGATATGGTTAGATGGCATCACCGACTCAATGGACATGAGTTTGAATAAACTCCGGGAGCTGGTGATGGACAGGGAGGCCTTGCGTACTGCAGTACATGAGGTCGCAAAGAGTCAGACACAACTGAGCAACTGAACTGAACTTAAAAGACACACAACAGTACGTGAACCGTGAACTTCCAGCTATTCAACATGGATTTAGAAAACTCAGAGGAACCAGAGATCAAATTGCCAATATCTGATGGATCATTGAAAAAGCAAGAGAGTTCCAGAAAAACATCTACTTCTGCTTTATTGACTATGCCAAAACCTTTGACTGTGTGGATCACAACAAACTGTGGAACATTCTTCAAGAGATGGGAATACCAGACCACCTGACCTGCCTCTTGAGAAATCTGTATGCAGGTCAGGAAGCAACAGTTAAAATCAGACATGGAACAACAGACTGGTTCCAAACTGGGAAAGGAGTATGTCAAGGCTGTATATTGTCACCCTGCTGATTTAACTTATATACAGAGTACATCATAGGAAATTCTGGGCTGGATGAAGCACAAGCTGGAATCAAGATTGCTGGGAGAAATACCAATAACCTCAGATATACAGATGATACCACCCTTATGGCAGAAAGTGAACAAGAACTAAAGAGCCTCTTGATGAAAGTGAAAGCAGAGAATGAAAAAGTTGGCTTAAAACTCAACATTCAGAAAACTAAATTCATGTCATCTTGTCCCATCACTTCATGACAAATAGATGGGAAAACAGTGGAAACAGTGACAGACTTTATTTTTTGCTCCAAAATCACTGAACTTGGTGACTGCAGCCATGAAATTAAAAGATGCTTGCTCCCTGGAAGAAAAGCTATGACCAACCTAGACAGCATATTAAAAAGCAATGACATTACTTTGTCAGCAAAGGTCCGTCTAGTCAAAGTTATGGTTTTTCCAGTAGTCATGCATGGATGTGAGAATTGGACTATAAAGAAAGCTGAGTGCTGAAGAATTGATGCTTTTGACCTGTGGTGTTTGAGAAGTTTCTTTAGAGTTCCTTGGACTGCAAGGAGATCCAACCAGTCAATCCTAAAGGAGATCAGTCCTGAATATTCATATTCATTGGAATTATGAATATTGAATTATTATTATTCAATAAACATTGAATATACATGCTGAAGTGAAGTGAAATCGCTCAGTCATGTCCGATTCTTTGCGACCCCATGGACTGTAGCATACCAGGTTCCTCCATCCATGGGATTTTCCAGGCAAGAGTACTGGATTGGGTTGCCATTTCCTTCTCCAGGGGGTCTTCCCAACCCAGGGATCGAACCCAGGTCTCCTGCATTGCAGGTAGACGCTTTACCCTCTAAGCCACCAGGGAAGTTTCTGGGCTGGAGTAAGTACAAGCTGGCATCAGGATTGCTGGGAGAAATATCAATAACCTCAAATATGCAGATGACACTACCTTTATGGCAGAAAGTGAAGAAGAACTAAAGAGCCTCTTGATGAAAATGAAAGAGGAGAGTGAAAAAGTTGGCTTAAAGCTCAACATTCAGAAAACGAAGATCATGGCATCCAGTCCCATCACTTCATGGGAAATAGATGGGGAAACAGTGGAAACAGTGGCTGACTTTATTTTGGGGTGCTCCAAAATCACTGCAGATGGTGAAAGCAGTCACGAAAGTAAAAGACAGTTACTTCCTGGAAGGAAATTTATGACCAACCTAGAAAGTGAAAGTGAAGTCGCTCTGTCTTGTCCAACTCTGTGCGAACCCATGGACTATAGCCTACCAGGTTCCTCCATCCACGGGATTTTCCAGGCAAGAGTACTGGAGTGGGTTGCCATTTCCAACTTAGATAGCATATTAAAAAGCAGAGACATTACTTTGTCAACAAAGGTCCATCTAGTCAAGGCTATGGTTTTTCCAGTTGTCATGTATGGATGTGAGAGTTGGAGTATAAAGAAAACTGAGTGCTGAAAAATTGATGCTTTTGAACTGTGGTGTTGGAGAAGACTCTTGAGAGTCCCTTGGACTGCAAAGAGAACCAACAAGTCCATCCTAAAGGAGATCAGTCCTGGGTGTTCATTGGAAGGATTGATGTTGAAGCTGAAACTCCAATACTTTGGCCACCTAATGTGAAGAGCTGACTCATTTGTGAAGTCCCTGATGCTGGGAAATATTGAGGGCAGGAGGACAAGGGGACGACACAGGATGAGATGGTTGGATGGCGTCACTGACTCAATGGACACGGGTTTGGGTAAACTCTGGCAGTTGGTGATGGACAGGGAGGCCTGGCGTGCTGTGGTTCATGATGTCACAAAGAGTCAGACACGACTGAGCAACTGAACTGAACTGATTCATGCTGAAGCTGAAACTCCAATACTTTGGTCACCGGATTGAAGAACTTACTCATTGGAAAAGATGCTGGTGCTGGGAAAGATTGAAGGCAGGAAGAGAAGGGGACAACAGAGGATGAGATGTGTGGATGGCATCACGTACTCAATGGACATGAGTTTGAGCAAGCCCCGGGAGAATTGATGATGGACAGCGAAGCCTAGCGTGCTGAAGTCCAAGGGGTCACAAAGAGTTTGACACGACCAAGTGACTGAACTGAACTGAAACATATCAATGTATCACTGAAGAAATAAAGGAGGAAATCAGAAGCTACCAGGAGACAAAAGAAAATGGAAACACAATGAACCAAACCATACAGGACACAGCGAAAGTAGTTCTAAGGGAGGGGTTTATAGACATACGAACCTACTTTAGGATATAAAAATAATTTCAAATAAAGCAAACTTATACTTAATATAAAAATAATAAACAAACTCAAAATTAGTATCAGGAAATAATAAAGATCAGAGCAGACATAAATGGAGACTAACCAATAATAGAAAGCGTCAGTGAAACTCAGAGCTAGTTATTAAAACATAGTAAAACTGATAAACCTTTAGCCAGAGTCATCTTGAAAAACAAAAGAGATAAGGCCTCCAACAGAATTTATGTCAGAAATAATAATATCAGAATATCAGAAATTAATGTCAGAAATTAAAAGAAAATGTTATAATAGACAAGATAGAAATGTAAAGTTTCATAAGAGATTACTACAAATTATGTGATAATAAAATGGACAACCTAGAAGAAATGGAGAAATTCCTAAAATATGCAACCTCCCACCTATCCTTCTAAAGCTATTCCAAAAATCGAGAGGAAGGACTATTTGAGGCTAAGTCAGTCAGTCAGTTCAGTTGCTCAGTCATGTCCGACTTTTTGTGACCCCATGAATCACAGCATGCCAGGCATCCCTGTCCATCACCAACTCCCGGGGTTCACTCAAACTCATGTCCATCGAGTCAGTGATGCCATCCATCCATCTCATCCTCTTTCAGCTTCAACATCAGTCCTTCCAATGAACACCCAGGACTGATCTCTTTTAGGATGGTCTGGTTGGATCTCCTTGCAGTCCGAGGGACTCTCAAGAGTCTTCTCCAACACCACAGTTCAAAAGCATCAATTCTTTGGAGCTCAGCTTGTCACCCTAACACCAAAACCAGAAAAAGATATCACAAACAATAAAATTTTAGGCTAGCATCACTGATTAAATCAACACTGAATATTCATTGGAGGGACTGAAGCTGAAGCTCCAGTACTTTGTGTCGACACCTCATGCGAAGAGCCAACTCATTGGAAAAGACCCTGATGCTGGGAAAGATTGAAGGCAAAAGAAGAAGGGGGTGACAGAGAATGAAATAGTTAAATAGTATAATTGAGTCAATGCACATGAATTTGAGCAAACTCTGGGAGATAGTGAAGGACAGGGAAGCCTGGGGTGCTGCAGTCCATGGGGCTGCAAGGAGTCAGACATGACTTAGCAACTGAACAACAACAAAATCACTGACACACATGGATGAAAAACCATCAATAAAATACTAGCAATCCAGTTCAATAGCATATTAAAAGGATCAAACGTCATGATCAAATGGGATTTATCCCAGGAATTCAAGAATGGCCCAATATCTGCAAATGAATTAATGTGACACATTACATTAACACACTGAAGAATAAAAAATCATGATCATTGCAATAGATGCAGGAAAAGTTTTTGACAAATTTCAACATCCATTTATTATAAAAAGGCCTCAATAAAATAAATATAGAGGGAACTTACATCAACATTTTATGGACCATACAGGACCAGACCTATACCAGCTAACATGATATTCAGTGCTAAAACATTGGAAGCATTTCCTCTAAAATCAGGAGCAAAACAAAGATTCCCACTCCTGTCACTTTTATTCAGGATAGTATTGGAAGTCCTAGCTACATCAATCAGACAAGAAAAATACATAAAAGACATCCAACTTGGAAAGGAAGAAATAAAACTGTCACTGTTTACAGATGACATTATATTGGGCTTCCCTGGTAGCTCAGCTGGTAAAAAATCTCCCTGCAATGCAGGAGACCCCAGTTCAATTCCTGGGTCAGGAAGATCTGCTGGAGAAGGGACAGGTTAACCACTCCAGTATTCTTGGGCTTCCCTGATGGCTCAGCTGATAAAGAATCTGCCTGCAATGTGGGTAGGCCTGGCTTTGATCCCTGGGTTTGGAAGATCCCCTGGAGAAAGGGAACGGCTACCCACTCCAGTATTCTGACCTAGAGAATTCCATGGACCAAGTCCATGGGGTCGCAAAGAATCGGGCATGACTGAGTAACTTTCACAACCAGCTGTTCTAGTGGTATTAAAAGGTAATTTTTTAAAAGGATAAATTTAAGGTTTTTATTTTCTTTTTTATCGAAGTATGGGATTCTTCCCACCCAATAGCATGATATATCCTTCCATCTGTTTGTGTCATCTTTAATTTCATCTGTTAGTGTCTCATAGTTTTCAGTGTAGAGGTCTTTTGTCTCCTCAGGTTGGTTCATTCCTAGATGTTTTATTCTTTTTGATATGATGATAAATGGGATTTTCATTAATTTATCTTTCTGATAGTTTGTTATTAGTGTATAGAATTGCGACATATTTCTGTATGTTGACTTTGTATCCTGAAACTTTACTAGATTCATTAATGAGCTCTACTAGTTTTCTTGTGGTATCTTGAGGATTTTCTATGTATAGTATCTTATCATCTTTAAACAATGACAATTTTACTTCCTTTTCCAGTTTCGATTCCTTTCATTTGTTTTTCTCCTCCGATTGCTGTGTCTAGGACTTCCCAAACTATGTTGAAAAGAAATGGTGACCACAGTCATCCTTGTCTTGGTTCCTGATCTTAGAGGGAATGCCTTCAGGTTTTCACCATTGAGTATGATATTGGTTATAGGTTTGTCATGTGGTTAGGACTCCATACTTCCACTGCCTAGGACTCAAATTGGATCCCTGGTCAGGGAACTAAGATCCTATGAGCTGTGCTGTATGGCAAAAAAAAAAGAAAGAAAGAAAGAAAGAAAATTTAAGAATTTTGAAACTTTTAATATTTGTACTTGCAAAGTATCACTCCTCAGGAACTATTAGTAATTCTGAGTTGTTTCTTTCTCTTCTTTTTTCTCTCAGTCACCTGACATATAAACACTCCAAATTAGCATCACTTGAGTTATTTCAGACTTGTGTGTTCTTGCCAAAAAATACTTTGTCATTTAAAATAAAATCTGAGTGCTATGCAACAATGAAAGATTTTTCTAAGGACTTACATACAAAATGATATTTTTTTGACTCAGGGATTAATTTATAGAAAAACTTGGTTGGGCATATATGAAAATTAGAAAAATTCGGTTGTTGTTTTGATGGAGAGGACAGTAAAGAAATTTTGTGAGAGAGTAATGGAAAGAACTGTCTTGAAATTTCTTCAACAGGCAGAAGAGGAGAGGAGAGGAGAGTGTTTCAAAAGATGGAATAATAAGGAAAGTAAAAGAGAAAAATGGTGCTTCAGGGTCCTGTCAATGACTGGATTTTAGAAATCATATGAAGAAAAAGTGGGAGGCAGGCCCTAGTAGGACTCAACCCTGAGGTGGCTTATGGTGGTAATTTCTTCCAAACTGCAAACTGAGACATATGGTCAAACAACAGATATTTCCTGATTTGTGAATTTATTTACTAGAACATTCTGATAAAGCATAGATTTTTAAGCCAAATTGCATTAGTCATTTAACAAACTGCTTCTGTGAAAATGATAAAATCTTTATGAAATTATATTATTGGCTATGTGAGCCATCACTGCTATCTTATGTGAAGTTGTTTGCAAAAGACAAAATGAGAAATATTTTTCACATTTATAATTTTTAGTACATATCATAAGAATGTTACAATATTTTTCACCAAACATCCTTATGTGATGTGCCAGTCCATATTAAGAGGAGAGATTAGTAGCTTTAAAAAATTTTTGTGTAGTGAGTTGGAATTAGGCAACATGAGAAGAACAAGCAAAAAGAAATATTGGAAAAACTGATTTCAAATAGGGATATGCTTTAAACCTCTGGAAAATGCCAACTACTAATACAGAACAACTCAGGATGGGAGCAGGTCTCTTGAGAAAAAGTCTCATGAAATCAATCAGTGAACATATACATGGAGTATACATGGTTCAGAACTCCAGAGAGGTAGGAAGAGCAGAGATCCTTGTTCTTTCCCATATTACAGAGATAGTGTTTCAAGAGCTAGTTGGCTGAGAAGATTCAGTTTCTTCTTACTTAAGACATTTTTAGATCATAAAGTTTAAAGCTGCTTGCTATAAAAACACAGAAAAAAGTCTTAAGTACAAAATAAAAAGAAAGAATCAATATAGCCCCATGACCCAGAGTTATGGGTCAATGATCAAAATCCAGAGTATTTTGTTCCCCTAAAATTTCAACATAATGAAGAATTTTCAAACCAATAATGAAATCTTTACCTGTGAGATCCACTAATATAAATTGATATGAAAAGAAAACACAAGCTTCTTACAAAATGTACCTTTCCCTTATTTACTATTTAAAGCAAACCTATATACCTATTGGGGTACTTCCCTATGACTATCTCTACCACTGCCCTGTTCTCTGTCAGATAATTTGTGTGTGTGTGTGTAAATGGGGAGAGTGAAGCCTTGATATGGAAAGTACAGTCTGGAGGAGAAAGACTAAAGAATAGAATGGGTGTATGTATGCATGTACGCTAAGTCACTTCAGTTGTGTCTGACTCTTTGCGACCCTATGGACCATAGCCCGCCAGGATCCTCTGTCCATTGTATTCTCCAGGCAAGAATATCAGAGGAGTTTGTTATGCTCTTCTCCAGGGTATCTCCCCAACCCAGGGATCGAACCCATCCATGTCTGTTACATCTCCCGCATTGGCAGGCAGGTTCTTTCCCATTAGCGCCACCTTGGCACCAACGCGATTGTTGCATGGTAAAATCTGATGCAACTAAAACAGAGCAACATCTGACTTTGGGAACAAGCAGAGCCCTTTGGTTCCAGATGAAGAAGGCTCCTTCTGAAGCAGGCAGCCACTCTACCTGCCAGAACTTATACCTATTGGCATAGGTTTCGTTGTTGTAATCAGTAAGGCTCTTCAGTCTCCACTACTTCACTTGATGTATTTAGGGAATAGAAATTTGGGGGGATGTTGCAAAAATTTTCTTTTGGGGGATATTCTCTCAGCAATGCTTCTACAAAGGCAGGTAGAGTATGAACCCTCAGCAGGCTCCACTATCTCCCCAACATCTTCTAGCCCAAGAGGGTCTCATTGTAGTCAACAAACAGGGTTATGCTGGGAAAGAACATTCTTCTTCCAAAATATTTTGACTAAACATTGGCCTCTCTTTGTTCATTAGAGAAAGAAAAGCCACAAAAGCTTACATGTTTTTCTGTTTTTTCCCTGACACATACCTTTCTTAAATCAATGAATGCAGACCAGTAACAAACTTAAATTTAGGGGAAATGAAAGGGAAAATTCAGATAGACAAAAGTAATTTGTAAGTCATTATCTCAAATATATTTCAGATACAATTTTTGACTCATGTAGTTATTTGTTATCATAGATTTCTAAGCAAATTCTCCTATTTTATTTAGCACTTTGATGGATGCCAAATCAAAACCTACAAAATTCAGCTCAGAAAATACAGAGAAATATACTGTTGGACACACCCACATCCTCAATCCGGATGTTGTGAAAGAATGTAAGGGGGAGAAGCGGCAACTTGCTTGCTACTGATATGGTGGTACCAAGAGCACTGGTGATACACTTAGAAAAACCAGCATCCAAATCCCTTTCTATACATGAATTGTGTAACACTGGATGAATCACACAGTTACAGTTGTCATACATTTAGACAGTAATTTTCTTAAAAGAAGGAATCGCATTTGATTGTTTCCATCTTTATATCCTCAGAAATGAGCACAATAATGGTACATTCTTGGTGTGCAATGTATGTTGAATAAATGTGCGTATTTTTAACACTTCAGAACTTCAACTTTCATATCAGTATGAAGTGATAATATCAGCTTCTGCTAAGAAGATTTAGTGAACCTTCATACGTAATTAAGTCTGACAAACCCTGAAAGAGCAGGCATTAAATAAATAATAAGTCCTCCCTCCCTTCCACTCCCTTTCCTTTTTCTCTTTTCTCCCACATTTCACTATTCAGTGAATATTCAAAATCTATAAGGGTTTTTTTTTTTCCCCCACAATATGTATAGTGTCTGCCTGTTGACTGACCCACAAGAAACAGCTGTCATCATTATCAACAGTAACAGCATATATAATATTTGAGTGTGTAGTCTGCTAGACATTGAATTGCTAACTTTGTCAACTGCTTTGGAGGAAAAAACTGCCCATCCCCTCCCCATCACATCTGCATCAACCTTTTACTTCAAATTAACATTCACTGTCTCTCCTCTTTGGAACAAGGACATTCTTCCTTTAGTGACACCTAGCTGTTTCCCCATTAATACTTCTAATCTGCCATCTATCTACATTCAGTCATTTGAATTTTCTTCCACAACCTAACGTTTACCTTTTTGTGGTTAGTCAGTTTTGAAAGATTATCGAAAAATTGCTTCATTGTCAATAAGGACATATGGCTTAAAATTTATATGTATTCATTTCATTTTCTCATAACAACTGAATTCCCAAAGGGGTGAAATATCAAGTAATAAATGACAATTTCTCTACCTTAAAACAGCAATTATAAAATTTGTTCTATAAATAAATTTTTCTTTTGCCTGCAGATAAATGCTAAATACAATTATATTCTTGTAAGGTCAGAGTTATAAATAGAATTCAGAAGCATAGCTTATTTTAACTCATTGCCTAGAATAAAACTATAAAAAACACACACAAACTAAATGGATGCTACTAAATAACCAATGGATCACTGAAGAAATCAAAAGGAAATTTTAAAAATATCTAGAGAAAAATAACAATGAATAAGTAACAGTCCGAAACCTTTGGAAAAGCAAAAGCAGTTCTGAAATGGAAGTTTATAGCAACACAATCTTACCTCAGGAGACAAGAAGATCCCAAATAAACAGTGTAATTTTGTATCTAAAGCAACTAGAGAAAGAGAAACAAACAAAACCCAAAGTTAGTAGAAAGAAAGAAATCATAGAGATCAGAGCAGAAATAAATGAAATAGAGATAGATAAAGCAATAACAAAGACTGAAATGAAAAGCTGGTTCTTTGAGAAGACAAACAAAACTGGTAAACCTTTAGCCATACTCACCAAGAAAAAAACAAAACAAAACTGAGGGAACTCAAATAAAATTATAAATGAAAAGGGAGAAGTTACAACAGACATCACAACAATACAAAAGCTCATAAGAGACCGCTATAAACAACTGTTTGCCAATAAAATGGACAACTAAAAGAAATGCATAAGTTCTTAGAAAGATACAACTTTCTAAGACTAAACCAGGAAGAAATAGAAAATATGAACAGCTATATCACAAGCACCAAAATTGAAATCATGATATAAAACCCTCCAACAAATAAAAGTCTAGAATCAGATGGTTTCACAGGTGAATTCTATCAAATATTTAGACAAGAGCTAACACCTATACTTTTGACACTCCTCCAAAAAAGTCCAGTGAAAGAAACATTCACAAGCTTATTCTATGAATCCACCTTCATCCTGATGCCAAAACCAGACAAAGACATCATTCAAAAAGAAAACTACAGGCTGATATCACAGATGACCACAGATGCAAAAATATTCAACAAAGTACTAGCAAACTGAATCCAACAATACATTGAAAGGATCACACACCATGCTCAAGTGAGACTTATCTCAGGGATGCAAGGATGCTTCAATGTCCACAACTCAATTTTTGTGTTAACCTCATTAACAAACTGAAGGGGAAAAAAAAAAAAAAGATCACCTCAATAGACGCACAAAAAACTTTTGACAAGTCCAATACCCATTTATGATAAAATCTCTCCAGAAAGTGAGCATAAAGGGAATCTACCTCAATGTCATAAAGGTCATATAAAACAAACCACAGCTAACACTATCCTCAGTGGTGAAAGGCAGAGTTTGCCCTGTATGATCAGAAATAAGGAAAGGATGTCCATTATCACCATTTTCATTCAACATAGTTTTGATAGTCCTAGCCATAGCAATCTGTCACTCATATCAGGAAGTTTCCATAAGCCTCTTATCCTTATTCATCAGTAGGCAGACAGAAAGAAAACCACAATCACATAAAACTAACCAAAATGATCACATGGACCACATCCTTGTCTAATTCAATGAAACTATGAGCCATGGCATATAGGGCTACCCATGATGGAGGGGTCATTGTGGGGAGTTCTGACAAAATGTGGTCCATTGGAGAAGGGAATGGCAAACCACTTCAGAATTCTTGCCTTGAGAACTCCATGAACAGTATGAAAAGGCAAAAAAATAGGACACTGCAAGATGAACTCCCCAGGTTGGTAGGTGTCCAATATGCTACTGGAGAAGAGTGGATGTATAACTCCAGAAAGAATGAAGAGAAGGAGCCAAAGTGAAACGTCCAGCTGTGGATGGGACTGGTGATGGAAGCAAAGTTTGATGTTGTAAAGACCAATATTGCATAGGATAAATTGGAAGTGGTCAAACAGGAGATGACAAGAGTGAACATCAACATTTTAGGAATCAGTGAATTAACATTGACTGGAGGGGCAAATTTAATTCAGATAACCATTATATCTACTACTTTGGGCAGAATCCCTTAGAAGAAATGGAGTAGGAGTAGGAGGGAGGAGCTAAGATGGTGGAGGAGTAGGACAGGGAGAACACTTCCTCCCCCACAAATTCATCAAAAGAACATTTAAACGCTGAGTAAATTCCACAAAACAACTTCTGAATGCCGGCAGAGGACATCAGGCACCCAGAAAAGCAACCCAAGTCTTCGAAAGGAGGTAGGAAAAAATATAAAAGACAAAAAAAGGGACAAAAGAGGGAGGGATGGAGTTCTGTCCTGGGAAAGGAGTCTTAAAAAGAGAGAGGTTTCCAAACACCAGGAAACCTTCTCACTGCCGAATCTGTGCCGAGCCTTGGAAGCACAGAGGGCAACATTACAGGGAGGGAAAATAAATAAACAATTAAAACCCGCACATTGCGAGCCCTACGGTAACTCCCCCAGCAGAGGAGCAGCACAGACACCTGCACACGCCACTAGCAAGCGGGGGCTGGGCAGGGAGGCACGGCGCGGGCTGCATCGCAAGGATCTGGCCTGAATACCCCAAGCGCTATCTGAGCGAAATAACTTGGGCTAGCAAACCAGACTGTGGGATATCTACCACGCAAAAAGCCAGCCCTAACCTAAGACACCACCAGGCCCGCACACAGAACAAAGGACTGAACAGAGATAGCCGGCTGCAGACCTTCCCCCTCTGGTGACACGCAGCCAGAGCCAGAAGGGGGCAATCGCAGCCCCAGAGAGACATTATCTATAAAACTGTAAGCAGGCTTCTTTGCTAACTAAAACCTCTTGGGGGTCTGGACGGTCAACATCTGCCTGAGAAGGTGCGCCCGTAGTACACCTAGATAACCGAGCAGCGGGGAGGCGATAAGCCGCAGCAATCGCGCTCGCTAAACACCTCATCACCTGAGCTGCTCGGACCTGGGAAGGGCACAAAACGCAGGCCCAACCGAGAGTCTGTGCCTCTGAGGACTACCCGAGTGCCTGAACCTGAGCGGCTTGGACCTGGGAAGTGCAGGCAGCCCAGGGCCAGCCACGGATGGTTCCCGGCGGAGCAACCTAGAGCCCGAGCAGTGTGGGTCAGGAAGGCTACACGCGCCGTGAACAGAGGGCAGACCCAGTGTGGCTGAGGCACTGAGAGCACACGCTAGTGTTATTTGTTTGCAGTATCCCTCCTTACCTCCCCACAGCACGACTGAACAAGTGAGGCAAAAAAAAAAAAATGTCCTCCACCGTCCCCTTTGTGTCAGGGCAGAAATCAGACACTGAAGAGACCAGCAAACAGAAGAAGCTATAACAGAGGGAACCGCCTTGGAAGCTACAGGCAATAAATTAAAACCCTGTGGTTAGTACCAACTATGTAGGAAGGGGCCTATAGATCTTGAGAAATATAAGTCGGACCAAGGGACTAGCCAAAAATGAACTGAACCCACAATACTCACAACAAAACTGGAGAAAGTCCTAGATATATTTTTACTATTTTTATGATCATTCTTTCTTTCTTTTTTTAAATTAAAAAAAAATATTTTTTGAGTCCTCTATTATTCCTCTAATTTTCACTTTTATAACCGATTACTAAAAAAAAAAAAAAAAAAGAGAGAGAGAGAGAGAGAAGAAGACCCTATTCTTTTTTTAAAGCAAACTTCATATATATTTTTTTATAATTTTTTTGACCTTGTTTTTTTTTCTTTTCTTTTCTTTTCTTTTCCTTCTTTTCTTTAACATTGTATTTTTGAAATTCCAAACTCTACTCCAAATTTTTAATTTTAGCTTTTTGGTATTTGTTATCAATTTTGTACCTATAGTTTTTTTTTTTTATAATTTCTGCGACCCTTTTTTCTTTTTCTCTGTTTCTTTCTCTTCTTCTTTTAAATAACATTGTATATCTGAAATTCCAAACTCTATTCTTGATTTTTAATTTATGCTTTTTCATATTTGTTATCAATTTTGTACCTGTATTTCCTTTATAATTCATGTGACTTTGTTTGTTCTTGTTTTCTCTCTCTCTCTCTCTCTCTCTCTCTCTCTTTCTCTCTCTTTTTCTTCTTCTTTTTTTAACATTGTATTTTTGAAATTCCAAACTCTACTCTAGATTTTTAACCTTTGCTTTTTGGTATTAGTTATCAATTTTGTACCTATATTTTCTTTATAATTTTTGCGACCTTGTTTGGTTTTTTTGTTCGTTTTTTCTCTCTTTCTTTTCATTCTTCTTTTGTTTAACATCATATTTTTTATATTCCAAACTCTACTCTAGATTTTTAATTTTTGCTTTTATGTATTTGTTACCAATTTTGTACCTTTAAGAACTCAATTTTCAGTACCCATTTTTCACTAGGGAGCAAGATTACTGGCTTGACTGCTCTCTCTCCCTTTGGACTCTCCTTTTTCTCCACCAGGTCGCCTGTGTCTCCTCCCTAACCCCTCTCTACTCTACCCAACTCTGTGAATTTCTGTGTGTTCCAGATGGTGGAGAACACTTAGGGAACGGATTACTGGCTGGATCTGTCTCCCTCCTTTTCATTCCCCCCTTTTATCTTCCTGGCCACCTCTGTCACCTTCCCCCTTCTTCTCGTCTCTGTATAACTCCGTGAACAACTCTGAGCAGTCCAGTTGTGGAGTGCACATAAGGAAGAGATTACTGACTAGCCCACTCTCTCCTCTACTGATTCCACCTCATCTCATTTGGGTCACATCTAATTCCCTCCTCCCTCTTCTCCATGTAACGCTGTGAACCTCTCTGGGTGACCCTCATGGTAGAGAAACTTTTCATCTTTAATGTAGATGTTTTATCAATAGTGCTGTATAGAAGAAGAAGCTTTGAAACTACTGTAAAAATAAGACTGATAACTGGAAGCAAGAGGCTTAAGACCAAACCCTGACCCCAGGGAGCTCCTGACTCCTAGGAACATTAATTGACAGGAGCTCATCAAACGCCTCCATACCTGCACTGAAACCAAGCACCACACAAGGGCCAACAAGTTTCAGGGCAAGACATACCAAGCAAATTCTCCAGCAACAAGGAACACAGCCCTGAGCTCCAAGATACAGGCAGCCCAAAGTCACCCCAAAACCATAGACATCCCATAACTCATTACTGGACATTTCATTGCACTCCAGAGAGAAGAAATACAGCTCCACCCACCAGAACACCGACACAAGCTTCCCTAACCAAGAAACCTTGACAAGCCACTGTACAAACCCACACACAGTGAGGAAACGCCACAATAAAGAGAACTCCACAAACTGCCAGAATACAGAAAGGACACCCCAAACTCAGCTATTTAAACAAGATGAAGAAACAGAGGAATACCCAGCCGATAAAGGAACAGGATAAATGCCCACCAAACCAAACAAAAGAGGAAGAGATAGGGAATCTACCTGATAAAGAATTCCAAATAATGATAGTGAAATTGATCCAAAATCTTGAAATCAAAATGGAATCACAGATAAATAGCCTGGAGACTAAGATTGAGAAGATGCAAGAAAGGTTTAACAAGGACCTAGAAGAAATAAAAGAGTCAATATATAATGAATAATGCAGTAAATGAAATTAAAAACACTCTGGAGGCAACAAATAGTAGAATAACAGAGGCAGAAGATAGGATTAGTGAATTAGAAGATAGAATGGTAGAAATAAATGAATCAGAGAGGATAAAAGATGAATTAAGAGAAATGAGGACAATCTCAGATACCTCCAGGACAATATTAAATGCTACAACATTCGAATCATAGGAGTCCCAGAAGAAGAAGACAAAAAGAAAGACCATGAGAAAATACTTGAAGAGATAATAGTTGAAAACTTCCCTAAAATGGGGAAGGAAATAATCACCCAAGTCCAAGAAACCCAGAGAGTCCCAAACAGGATAAACCCAGGGCGAAACACCCCAAGACACATATTAATCAAATTAACAAAGATCAAACACAAAGAACAAATATTAAAAGCAGCAAGGAAAAACAACAAATAACACACAAGGGAATTCCCATAAGGATAACAGCTGATCTTTAATAGAAACTCTTCAAGCCAGGAGGGAATGGCAAGACATACTTAAAATGATGAAAGAAAATAACCTACAGCCCAGATTATTGTACCCAGCAAGGATCTCATTCAAGTATGAAGGAGAAATCAAAAGCTTTTCAGACAAGCAAAAGCTGAGAGAATTCAGCACCACCAAACCAGCTCTCCAACAAATACTAAAGGATATTCTCTAGACAGGAAACACAAAAACAGTGTATAAAATCGAACCCAAAACAATAAAGTAAATGGCAATGGGATCATACTTATCAGTAATTACCTTAAACGTAAATGGTTTGAATGCCCCAACCAAAAGACAAAGACTGGCCGAATGGATACAAAAACAAGACGCCTACATATGTTGTCTACAAGAGACCCACCTCAAAACAGGGGACACATACAGACTGAAAGTGAAGGGCTGGAAAAAGATTTTCCATGCAAATAGGGACCAAAATAAAGCAGGAGTAGCAATACTCATATCAGATAAAATACACTTTAAAACAAGGGCTGTGAAAAGAGACAAAGATGGTCACTACATAATGATCAAAGGATCAATCCAAGAAGAAGATATAACAATTATAAATATATATGCACCCAACACGGGAGCGCCGCAGTATGTAAGACAAATGCTAACAAGTATGAAAGGAGGAATTAACAATAACACAATAATAGTGGGAGACTTTAATACCCCACTCACATCTATGGATAGATCAACTAAACAGAAAATTAACAAGGAAACACAATCTTTAAATGATACAATAGACCAGTTAGACCTAATTGATATCTATAGGACATTTCATCCCAAAACAATGAATTTCACCTTTTTCTCAAGCACACATGGAACCTTCTCCAGGATAGATCACATCCTGGGCCATAAATCTAGCCTTGGTAAATTCAAAAAAATAGAAATCATTCCAAGCATCTTTTCTGACCACAATGCAGGAAGATTAGATCTCAATTACAGGAGAAAAACTATTAAAAATTCCAACATATGGAGGCTGAACAACACGCTGCTGAATAACCAACAAATCACAGAAGAAATCAAAAAAGAAATCAAAATTTGCATAGAAACTAATGAAAATGAAAACACAACAACCCAAAACCTATGGGACACTTTAAAAGCAGTCCTAAGGGGAAAGTTCATAGCAATTCAGGCATACCTCAAGAAACAAGAAAAAAGTCAAATAAATAACCTAACCCTGCACCTAAAGCAACTAGAAAAAGAAGAAATGAAGAACCCCAGGGTTAGTAGAAGGAAAGAAATCTTAAAAATTAGGGCAGAAATAAATGCAAAAGAA
>NW_011494834.1:732022-734497 GCF_000754665.1 Bison bison bison
AGAAATTAAGGAAACAATTCCATTCACCATTGCAATGGAAAGAATAAAATACTTAGGAATATATCTACCTAAAGAAACTAAAGATCTATATATAGAAAACTATAAAACACTGGTGAAAGAAATCAAAGAGGACACTAATAGATGGAGAAACATACCATGTTCATGGATTGGAAGAATCAATATAGTGAAAATGAGTATACTACCCAAAGCAATTTATAGATTCAATGCAATCCCTATCAAGCTACCAACGGTATTCTTCACAGAGCTAGAACAATTAATTTCACAATTTGTATGGAAATACAAAAACCCTGGAATAGCCAAAGCTATCTTGAGAAAGAATGGAACTGGAGGAATCAACCTGCCTGACTTTAGGCTCTATTACAAAGCCACAGTTATCAAGACAGTATGGTACAGGCACAAATACAGAAATATTGATCAATGGAACAAAATAGAAAGCCCAGAGGTAAATCCAACTCTAAGATACCAATGAAAGAAATTGAAGATGACACAGAGATGGAAGGATATACCATGTTCTTAGATTGGAAGAATCAACATTATCAAAATGTCTATACTATCTAAGGTAATCTACAAATTCAATGCAATCTTTATTATTATCAATGACATTTTTCACAGAACTAGAACAGAAGTCTCTAAAATTTATATGGAAAAACAAAAGGCTACTAATAGCCAAAGCAATTCCGAGAAAGAAAAATGGAGCTGGAGGAATCAGACTCCCTGACTTCAGACTGTACTGCTGCTGCTGCTGCTGCTGCTGCTACTGCTGCTGCTGCTGCTAAGTCGCTTCAGTCGTGTCCGACTCTGTGCGACCCCATGGACTGCAGCCAACCAGGCTTCTCTGTCCTTGGGATTCTCCAGGCAAGAACACTGGAGTGGGTTGCCATTTCCTTCTCCAATGCATGAAAGTGAAAAGTGAAAGTGAAGTTGCTCAGTCGTGTCTGACTCTTTGCGACCCCATGGACTGCAGCCTACCAGGCTCCTCCATCCACGGGAGTTTCCAGGCAAAAGTACTGGAGTGGGTTGCCATTGCCTTCTCCCAGACTGTACTACAAAGCTAAATTAATCAAAATAGTATACTACCGGCACAAAAACTGAAATGTGGATTAACAGAGCAGGATAGAAACCCCAGAAATAAAATCACACCCCAATGATTAATTAATCTACAGCAAAGTAGGCAAGAATATACAGTGAAGAAGCAGACATAGAGAACAGAGTTATGGACACGGGGGAGAGAGGAAGAGAGGGTGAGATGTATATAGAGAGTAACGTGGAAGCTTATGTTACCATATGTAAAATAGAGAGCCAATGGGAATTGCTGTATGACTCAGGGAACTCAAACAGGAGCTCTGTAACAATCTAGAGGGCTAGGAGGGGGAGGGAGAGGGAGATGGGAGGGAGGTTCAAGAGGGAGGAGATGAGCGCCGAAGAACTGATGCTTTTGAACTGTGGTGTTGGAGAAGACACTTGAGAGTCCCTTGGACTGAAAGGAGATCCAACCAGTCCATTCTGAAGGAGATCAGCCCTGGGTGTTCTTTGGAAGGAATGACGCTAAAGCTGAAACTCCAGTACTCTGGCCACTTCATGCGAAGAGTTGACTCATTGGAAAAGACTCTGATGCTGGGAGGGATTGGGGGCAGGGGGAGAAGGGGACGACAGAGGATGAGATGGCTGGATGGCATCACTGACTCGATGGACGTGAGTCTGGGTGAACTCCGGGAGTTGGTGATGGACAGGGAGGCCTGGTGTGCTGCGATTCATGGGGTCGAAAAGAGTCGGACACAACTGAACGACTGAACTGAACTGAACTGATGGCTGATTCATGTTGATGCTTGGCAGAAAACAACAAAATTCTATAATGCAATTATCCTTTTTTAAAAAAATTATTTATTTTAATTGAAGGCTAATTACCTTACAGTGTTGTAGTGGTTTTTGCCATACACTGACATGAATCTGCCATGGGTGTACATGTGTTCCCTATCCTGAACCCCCCTCCCCCATCCTTCCCCATCCCATCCCTCAGGGTCATCCCAGTGCACCAGTCCTGAGTGCCCTGTCTCATGCACTGAATCTAGACTGGTGATCTGTTTCACATATGGTAATATACATGTTTCAATGCTATTCTCTAAAATCATCCCACCCTCGCCTTCTCTCATGGAGTCCAAAAGTCTGTTCTTTACATCTGTGTCTCTTTTGCTGTCTTGCATATAGGGTCATCATTACCATCTTTCTAAATTCCATATATATGTGTTAATATACTGTGTTGGTATTTTTCTTTCTGACTTACTTCACTCTGCATAATAGGCTCCAGTTTCATCCACCTCATTAGAACTGATTCAAATGTATTCTTTTTAATAGCTGAGTAATACTCCATTGTGTATATGTACCACTGCTTTCTTATCCATTCATCTGCTGATGGACATCTAGGTTGCTTCCATGTCCTGGCTATTATAAACAGTG
>NW_011494834.1:734626-751372 GCF_000754665.1 Bison bison bison
TGGGATTGCTGGATCATAAGGCAGTTCTATTTCCAGTTTTTTAAGGAACCTCCACACTGTTCACCATAGTGGCTGTACTAGTTTGCATTCCCACCAACAGTGTAAGAGGGTTCCCTTTTCTCCACACCCTCTCCAGCATTTATTATTTATAGACTTTTTGATGACAGCAATTCTGACTGGCATGAGATGGTGCCTCATTGTGGTTTTGATTTGCATTTCTCTGATAATGAGTGATGTTGAGCATCTTTTTGTGTGTTTGCTAGCTATCTGTATGTCTTCTTTGGAGAAATGTATGTTTTGCAATTATCCTTTAATTAAAAAATAAATAAATGAAAAAAATGTTTCTGCCTCATGCATAAATTCCCCCAAAATAATATATCTCAAATAATTTATCTGTACATTTTGAAAAATTTTGTTAGATGACTGAAGAAAATCTGAAGATAAAAGCATAAATGTTAAGTATGCAGTGGATAGTTTAAATAAAATTTGAATATAAAGTGTGAAAATGCATAAAATCTAAATTAGTACAGTGTGTATAAGAAAGTCTAGGAACTTCCCTGGTGGTCAGTAGTTAACACTCTATACCTCCACTGCAGGGGGTGTGGTTTTGATCTCTGGTCAGGGAACTAAGATCCCACAAGCTGGAGGAGTGGTCATAAATAAATAAATAAGAACATCTGAAATACGAATTCATAATTCAACTGATAAACTCAAATACTACAGGTAGATATTTTGACCACTTCATTTACCTTGTTAGAAGTTTGTATAGTCAGATATCATTAGAAATTAGGATTGTTTAAGTTAAATATAATAGTGACTCTATTGCCCACACAAGAACACTCTTAAAGTGGAAGGGGAACTATAATAAGTAGATGAGGAAACAGATATAAACAGTCAGTGACTCAACCAACCAACATATATATTTATTCATGGTATATAGTCCTATTCATGCATTTTTCTTCTTAAGAACTGAAACTGTGTTATGCATCTTTATATACTCTGACTAGTAAGGTATTTGCCATATGGTACATAGTGAAATGTTTAAACTAATAGAGGGAATAAAATAATTGTTTAATTAAAATAAAATACAGAGATTTGACCCCCAAAAAGAAGCATCAGAATTTCATCCTTTCACTCCAGTTCTATAAATGTAGCCAAAACACCAATAGAATGTGTTTCACTGACATTTTTCCTTGAAGACTAAATATTTGTAAATTTGACTAAATGATTTTTGAGAAAGGATTGATTAAAAATAACAACAATGAAAAAACCAAGTACAGGAGATTATCCACGACTAATCCTTTTAAAGTTACACGAAGCATAACTAAGGATTTCAAAAAATTATTTAGCAAACTTATAAGAAATAAAGCCATTCACACTTGATGAGTTAGAATAGGTGAACTAAATAACCCATGATACTTATCTCCCTGCTGCTGCTGCTGCTGCTAAGTCACTTTAGTCGTGTCTGACTCTGTGTGACCCCATAGATGGCAGCCCACCAGGCTCCCCTGTCCCTAGGATTCTCCAGGCAAGAACACTAGAGTGGGTTGCCATTTCCTTCTCCAATGCATGAAAGTGAAAAGTGAAAGTGAAGTTGCTCAATTGCGTCCGACCCTCAGTGACCCCATGGACTGCAGCCTACCAGGCTCCTCCGTCCATGGGATTTTCCAGGCAAGAGTACTGGAGAGGGGTGCCATTGCCTTCTCTGTTATCTCCCTGAGCCCTACTTAATATAGATTTAAGATGCCTGGTTTCTTCAAATGATTGGAAAGACAGTTTAGACTGGACAAAGTCTGGTAATACGGAAATAAAGTTCACAACAATAGAAAATATTAATAGGGTAATTAAAGGTCAGAAAATATGAGCAAAGGCTTGTAGCTTTGAGCACAGATAGCAACTGACATGTAGAAGAATGATAAAGCCAATGTTTAGAAAAGCAGAGACTAAGTTCATGAAATGGTACTTGACTGGCAGCTAGGAGGCTTTGTTTCCTTTAATCTTTGTTCTGAATTAAATGTCTTGCCCTGCCCAGAGCTGCCCAGCCTCCACCTCTTCCCAGCCTGAGGCCTGGGTGCATCATTCTGTGAGGAAACACCTCCAGCAAGTTGGACAAGTGTTCTTACAAGGTTGCTGCCGTTAACCTGGCCACCTGGGGATGCAAGGTCCCAGACATCACAGAGGATGAGACACCAGGCCCGATGCACACGTGAGAGATGGCCTCCGCCTCCGAGCCACTGAAGTGCATCCGGTTTGCCCACTGCCGACACCGTGACCATGGAGACAGCTGTCTTCATCTCTGTCTTCATCGAGACTCTTGTCACCCTGTGTGTTGAGGTGTGGTGGTCCAGCTACAATTATCTTCTCCACCCAGGACCATGCAGCAGCTGGAAGGGTGAAAGAGATGAGGGTATCTGTGGTGCATAGAGCAGACTGTACTTCAAGGACGGGTAGCTCAGCATGATTCTGGACGATAGTGGCACCTCACCAACCTCATTCACACCAAGTACCCGCAGTTCCTGTCCAAGGCATATCCAAAGAGACCACAACAGGGGTCCACAACTGGCACACAGGGTCCTGAAGGTGCCTGCCATCAACAGCAATGACTCCATCACCAAGAACACACTTGACAACCTCTCTGGCTGCCAGGAGCCCCTCATAGATGGCATTAAGGGGACTGCAGATGATGATTATGGTGGTGGAAGCAGGCTATGGCAATGTGGGCAAGGCCTGTGCCCAGGCCCTGAGGGGGTTTGGGGCCACATCATCATCATGGAGAGCTACACTATCAACACACTCTAGGTGGCCATGGAGGGCTAAGAGGTGACCTCCAGGGATTAGGCCTGTCCGGACTGCAGCATCTTTGTTAGCACCATAGGCTGTACTAACAAAACTCTTGGCCTGCCCTTTGAAGAGATGAAAGATGATGTCATTGTGTGTGTAACTTTGACACTTTGTGGACACTTTGACATGGAGATTGATGTCAAGTGGCTGAGCTAAAATGCTGTGGAGAAGGTGAATATTAAGACTGAGGTGGACTGCTACTTGTTGAAGAATGGGCGTCGCATCATCCTGCTAGCCAAGGGCTGGCTGTCCGACTTGGGCTGAGCTATGGGTCATCCCAGTTTGTGATGAGCAAATCCTTCACCAATCAGGTGCTGGTGCATTTTGAGCTGTGGACCCACTCAGACAAGTACCCTGGATGAGAAGCTAGATAAAGCAGTGGCTGAAGCCCCCTGGGCAAGCAGAATGTGAAGCTAACCAAGCTGACTGAGGAGCCTACTACCTGGACATGTCCTATGATGACTCCTTCAAACCTGATCACTACTGCTATTGAGAAGCTGACCTGCTCTTTGCCTTTGAGCTGCTGTCCTTGCCTGGGTCCCACTTCTCCTCCCTAAGAACAAATGGAACCACCTTTGAGATTGGTTTGATAATGTCTGTCATCAACACCCTGGGACCAGTCACTCAGTCTTTGGCCTCTGCTGCATCCTTCATGCTGTTCCAAGTGTGGCATGGGGAATTGAGAAGTCCCTCCTCAAGTACTGGTCAGGATGGAGGTACATGGGAGTTACCCACAAGGAACCATGAGCTCAGGGGCTTTGGAACTGTTCACTCAGTCCTTCCTTCTCACCTAGAGTCAGACATCTTGGAGTGCGAAGTCAAGTGAGCCTTAGGAAGCATCACTACAAACAAAGTTAGTGGAGGTGATGGAATTCCAACTGAGTATTTCAAATCCTAAAGGATGATTCTGTGAAAGTGATACACTCAATATGTCAGCAAATTTGAAAAATGCAGCAGTGGCCACAGGACTGAAAAAGTTCAGTTTTCATTCCAATCCCAAAGAAGGGCCATGACAAAGAATGTTCAAACTACTGCACAATTGCACTCATTTCACACAGTAGCAAATGAATGATGAAAATTCCCCAAGTGAGGCTTCAACAGTACATGAACTGAAAACTTTCAGATATTCAAGATGGACTTAGAAAGGCAGAGGAACCAGAAATCAAATTGCCAACATCCGTTGGATCATAGAAAAAGCAAGAGAGCTCCAGAAGAGCATCTTTTTCTGCTTCATTGTCTATGCTAAAGCCTTTGTATGGACCACAACAAACTATGGAAAATTCTTCAAGAGGTGGAAACAAAGCTGACCACATTACCTGCCTCATGCAAAACCTGTATGCAGGTCAAAAAGCAACAATTAGAACCAGACATGGAACAATGGACTTGTTCTAAATTGGGAAAGGAGTACATCAAGGTTGTACATTGTCATCCTGCTTATTTAACTCATATGTACAGTCCATGGAATTTTCCAGGCCAGCATACTGAAATGGGCAGCCTTTCTCTTCTCCAGGGGATCGTCCCAACCCAGGGATTGAACCCAGGTCTCCCACGTTGCAGGCGGATTCTTTACCAGCTGAGCCACAAGGTGAGCCCTATATGTAGAGTACATCATGAGCAATGCCAGGTTGGATGAAGCACAAGCTGGAATCAAGATTGCTTGAACAAATATCCATAATCTCAGATATGAGGAGAAATATCCATAATCTCAGATATGCAGGTGACACCACCCTTATGGCAGAAAGCAAAGAAGAATTAAAGTGCCTCTTGATGAAGTTGAGAGAGGAGAGTGTAAAAACTGGCTTTAAACTCAACATTAAAAAAACTAAGATGATGGCATCTGGTCCCATTACTTCATGTCAAATAGATGGGGAAACAGTGGACACGGTAACAGACTTTATTTTCTTGGGCTCCAAAATCTCTGCAGATGGTGACTGAAGCCATGAAATGAAAAGACGCTTGCTCCTTGACAAACCTAGACAGCATATTAAAGAGCAGAGACATTACTTTGCCAACAAAGGTCTGTCTAGTCAAAGATATGGTTTTTCCAGTAGTCACGTGTGAGTGTGAGAGTTGGACATTAAATAAGGCTGGGTACTGAAGAACTGATGCTTTTGAACTGTGGTGTTGGAGAAGACTCTTGAGAATCCCTTGGACAGCAAGGAGATCAACCAGTCTATCCTAAAGGAAATCAGTCCTGAGTGTTCATTGGAAGGACTGATGCTGAAGCTGAAACTCCAATCCTTTGACCACCTGATGTGAAGAGCCAACTCTTTAGAAAAGACTCTGATGCTGGGAAAGATTGAAGGCAGGAGGAGAAGGGGATGACAGAGGACAAGATGGTTGGATGGCATCACCAACAAAATGGACACGAGTTTGAGCAAGCTCCGGGAGATGTTGAAAGACAGGTAAGCCTGGCATGCTGCAGTTCATGGGGTCACAAAGAGTCAAGCACGACTGAGTGACTGAACAACAACAAAAACTCAGTCTTTCCTTAGGCTGGAAGTTGGCAGTAGCAGTCACAAAGCCATGCACTTTACCAGCCAGGCCTTTGCTTGGTCTATGGACTTTAGACCATGTTCTTGCTTTATAGGCTCATTGGTTCCTCAACCCATGAGAGATGAGAAGGAATTATGTCAAAGAGTGTATGGGAACTCTCAGAGTTTGAATGCTCCTGAGAGCCTGGCTTAGTGCTGGGCATTCTCTAAAATCTCAAATCAATGATGTTGTTACCTTTAGTCTGTATTTTACAGGGATTGGAATATATTGGTAAATGAGAAAGGATGAGAGAAGTGACAACCAGGGGTTGAGAGGGGCCAGAAAGAAATAAAAGTACATTGTAACTTGGTTCCCATCACAACTGTGGATCCAAAAAAGATTAAATTGTTTTATAAAGAAAGAGTAAGTAGTAGAGTTAGTAAAACTTTGGTGCCTAAAAAAAAATTAAATGTCTTCCTTTAGAGTAGAAGGCATATTGAATACATGCACACACACATATATGTATATATAACATATGCACACATATAATATGTACAAATAACAGGACATAGGTAAGTATAAGTATACTGAACAACTCTCTACTCTTTTAATTTCCATTTTAAAAATAAGTAAATCCACCAGGTCTCTGGTAAATTACTTTGGCATCATTGCTAACTTGGTAGCTATATATGATCTAGAGAAATTTAATTTTTCTGCAGGAATTGTTAGCAAGCTCAATTCCTTATAAGCAATACAAATCAGGGCACAAAGTCCTAAGTGGACTCATTGACAATCAATATAGAAACATTTGACTGCCTAAAGAAAAATGGCAAAAATCATCGGGGGCTGAAATTAGACTGTTATGTTCAGTTAAGTCACTAAAAATTTAGTTCAACTATTAAACTTTCCTGCAGACAACCAAATAGGTCTTTCAAAAAAAATTCAACTGTTGTCTAACATGTAGAGGTTTTCTGCATTTTTAAAGAAAGCAATTGAAAATTTATTCATTCTTACCTAGGGACTATTCATAGTTTTAGGTTGTGGGCTCCCAGGAAGTCATAATTCTTCTTATGTAAACACTATAAAACATCAGTATATTAAAAATAAAAGTAAAATCATTGAATATGGAATTCTGCAATGTCTGAAATTAAATTCAGCACACTTGACTGATGTGAATTAGCATGCATGCAAGTCAACTATACTCCCATTAAAAAAATTTAATATTAAAAAAAATAGTGAACATTCTTAACAGCACAGTTTGCTGTTATTCTCTCCAGTTAATAAGCAATCTTGGAATTTTTACAATGAATGTTGAGGGGCATGTATCTTTTTAAATTATGGTTTACTTTGGATATATCCCCAGGAGTGGATTTGCTGGATCGTATGGTAGCTCTATTTTTAGTTTTTTTAAGAAACCTCCATGGTGTTCTCTTTAGTGGCTATACCGATTTACATTCCCATCAACAGTGTGGGAGGGTTCCCTTTTCTCCATATCCTCTCCAGCATTTTTTGTTTTTAGACTTGCTGATGATGGCCATTCTGACCATTGTGAGGTGATAGCTCATTGTAGTTTTGATTTCAATTTTTCTTTTAATAATTAGTGTTGTTGAGCATCTTTTCATGTGCTTTTTGGCCATCTGTATGTCTTCTTTGGAGAAATGTCTATTTAGATCTTCCTCCCATTTTTTGATTAAATTGTTTTTTAGATGTTGATCTGTTTGTATAGTTTGGAGATTAATTCCTTATTCAGGAGAACATGAATTTGAGCAAACTCTGTAGGATAGTGAAGGACAGAGGCACCTAGCATTGCCGTACTCCATGCAAAGAGTTAGACACTTAGTGACAGAACAAGAACAATTCCTTGTTTGTCACTTCATTTGCAAGTATTTTCTCCTATTCTGTTGGTTGTCTTTTCATTTTGTTTGTGATTTCCTTTGCTATGCAGAAGCTTTCAAGTGTAATTAGGTGTGATTTGTTTATTTTTATTTCCATTACTCTGGGATGTGGATCAAAAAAGATCTTGCTGTGATTTATGTCAGAGTGTGTTCTGTCCTTTTTTTTTCTAAGAGTTTTATAGAATCAGATCTTACATTTAGGTCTTTAATTCATTTTGAGTTTTGTGCATGGCATTAGAGAATGTACTAATTTCATTCTTTTACATGTAGTAATTTCCCAACTTGACTGTTAAAAAAGTTAGGATGTAGAAGATGTGGTCCATATATACAATGAAATATTGCTCAGCCATTAAAAAAAAGAATGAAATACTGCCAACTGCAGTGTGTGGATGGACCTAGATACTGTCATACTGAGTGGAGTAAGTCAGACAGAGGAATACAGGTATCATATGATATTAAATATGGAATATTTATGGAATATCATATGATATTAAATATGGAATCAAAAAAAAGGTACAAATGAACTTATTTACAGAATAAAATTAGAGTCACAGATGTATGGAAAAAAGTTGTGGTTACCAAGGGGAGAAGGGGTTGGGAGGGATAAATGCGGAATTTGGAATAGACATATACACACCACTACATGTAAATAGATAACTAATAAAAAACTATTGTATAGCACAGGGAATTCTACTCAATAGTCCGTAATGAGCTATATGGGAAAAGAACCTTAAAAAGAGTGTATATAAGCATATGCATTATTGATTCACTTTGCTGTACAGAAGAAACTAACACAACTCAATTCACAATACACAATTCAAGGGATAATATTGAGGTCAGAGTACTCAGGCATTTGTGAAAAATTATTCTTAAAGTTTGTAATTTAAAAGTCAGTCAAACATTGGGCTCCATTTGCAGTAATGACAGAGTAGCATGTAGTAGATCAAGTCACTCACAATTAATAATTTTAAACTGTGGATGATATATATATAAATAACTATTTAAAGACTTTAGAGAGTCACCAAAAGCAGGAAAAAAAATGAAAAGAGATGTTAAATTTTCAAAGAGAGGAACTACACTGGATGAGATAATACATATTTATAAGCCTTTCGTCGGAGAAGGCCATGGCATCCCACTCCAGTACTCTTGCCTGGAAAATCCCAGGGACGGAGGAGCCTGGTGGGCTGCAGTCCATGGGGTCACTAAGAGTCAGACACGACTGAGCAACTTCACTTTCACTTCTCACTTTCATGCATTGTAGAATGAAATAGCAACCCACCCCAGTGTTCTTGCCTGGAGAATCCCAGGGACGGGGGAGCCTGGCAGGCTGCTGTCTATGGGGTCGCACAGAGTCGGGCACGACTGAAGCGACTTAGCAGCAGCAGCAGCATCTAAAAGTACTACTCGGTCTTCATGGTATGGAGCATCTGGAACTTGAGCAGAAAGATGTGGTCTTAACATGTTGGGAAGTAAGAAGATATATCTCAGGTTTCAAGAAAGATTTTAAATGTGGGAGCACAGAAAGTGGGTTGCTATAAATGGGGGAGCACTAAAATCTGAGCAAAAATTTTGCCGAACACTTTGGCTGATCGCTGATTTTGTATTCCCAATGACCAGAAAGAAGGTAAAAAAAATAAAAGGCTTATAGAAGGGAGCAGAACTTTCAAGCACTAAAGGGGAAATAGAGTTTAGGTTCAGTCCAGGCAAGTATATTTTTTGCTAGAGCAAACCCAACAATTGTCAGATGAAGGTACAGAATCTAGAAACTTTAAAATGTATTATTTCCAACATCTAGAAGTCAATTAAAAATTACTAGATGTGTTAAGAAACAGGGAAAGGGGACCCACAGTCAAGAACAAAAAATAATAGAAACTAAAGTCAAAGAGACAAAAATTTTGGAATAAGCAAAAACTTTGTCATACATATGTTCAAGAGATGAAGGGAACTATGTTCACAAGAATGAACAAAGGCTGTATCTAAATATATAAATGAAAAATATATGCAAGAACTAAGTGGAAATTATGAAACTGAAAAATACAATATCCAAAGTAAGCATTAACTGGGTAGATTTAATAACAGGTTGTCATATATAATGTCAAAGTAAATAAAAATGAAAGTATATCACAGCAATACTTGTTATTAAATTAAAGCAATTCTAACCAAAAGGATAAGTATAGCTAATATATTTATATTATAAAATAAATAAATACATATATATCTCCAATGTCTGATTTATCACCTATAAAAGCTGGAAAATATGTGCAAATTAAATGCAAACTAGGAAGTAGGACTAGCATAGGTATCAACGGTAAGAAAATGGAGAAAACTGCTGCTGCTGCTGCTGCTAAGTTGCTTCAGTTGTGTCTGACTCTGTGCAACCCCATAGACAGCAGCCCACAAGGCTGCTGTCCTTGGGATTCTCCAGGCCAGAACACTGGAGTGGGTTGCCATTTCCTTCTCCAAGAGAAAACTGACAAAGGCAAAAATTAGTTCTAAAAAAATCAATAAAATTGACAAATGATTAGAAGGGTTGGTCAAGAGATATAAGAAAAAAATATTACCAATCTTGAGTATAAAAAATTGACTATCACTAGAAACTCTCTCAGAGAAGGCACTGGCACCCCACTCCGGTACTCTTGCCTGGAAAATCCCATGGATGGAGGAGCCTGGAAAATCCCATGGACGGAGGAGCCTGGAAGGCTGCAGTCCATGAGGTCGCTGAGGGGTCGGACACGACTGAGCGACTTCACTTTCACTTTTCGCTTTAATGCACTGGAGAAAGAAATGGCAACCCACTCCAGTGTTCTTGCCTGGACAATCCCAGGGACTGGGCATCCTGGTGGGCTGCCGTCTATGGGGTCGCACAGAGTCGAATATGACTGAAGTGACTCAGAGGCAGCAGCAGAAACTCTCTAGAAATTAAAGTAAAATGAAGGAACATTAACAGTTTTAGCCAACAAATTCATCTGTTTCAAATTCCTTTAAATATAAAACTTACCAAAGGTTGAAACACTAAGTCTGTATAGTCCTATACCTGTTAAAGTAGAAAATTAAATTTAAGTACACTCTCACTAATAAATTTGCAGGCCCAGATTGTTTTATGGTAAATTAAATCTATTATTTAAGAAATATGGAGATGGAAATGGCAACCCACTCCAGTCTTCTTGCCTGGAGAATCCCAGGGATGGAGGAGCCTGGTGGGCTGCTGTCTATGGGGTCACACAGAGTCGGACACGACTGAAGCGACTTAGCAGCAGCAGCAGCAGCAGCAGCATTTAAGAAATAAGTAATACAAATATTTTTTTAAATAGAGGAGGGAAGAACATTAACATTCATTTTATGAGGCCAACATAACTAATACTAAATCATGATAAAGATGTTACAGATAAAGAAAAATTGCAGACTAATACGTCTCATAAGTATAGATGGAAAAAATCCTTAACAAAATATCAGATAGTATTCAATAATAAATGGAAGAATAATATATTGTTATCAGGAAAGTAGAATTGCTTTAACATTCAAAAATCATCAAACTAATTAAAAATATTAGAGATAGATAACCATATAATTATCTCAATGTCCAAAGTTTAAAAATTTTAAACTATTCATGATAAAAACACTCAAAAAACTAAGGATAGAAAATAAATTCCTCAAATTAATCAAAGAAACTTGAAAATCCTACAGATATTATCATACTTAATTGTGAAATGTTTAATATGACCTCCTTTGAGTCAGAATCAATGCACAAAAGCCACTACTTTCATTCAATATTTCTCTGAAAGTTTTAATCATTGCAACAAAAAGAAGTAAAGGACATCAAAACTAGAAAGGAAAATTAGTACAGCTTTTAGTGGACCGATGACTTCATTGTTTGTTTTCATAAAAAATTTGTAAAGTAAATACAAGGAAATAATTAGAAATAATATCTACCTTGGGCAAGAACACAGGCTGCAAAGTTAATGCACAAAAGTTAATTGTATGTTTATATATTAGATCAAACAATTGAAAATGAAGTTAATAAAATGATTATATTTATAATAATGTCAACATACAATTGAAACACATTTAACAAGATAAATGCAACATGTCTACATTGAATACCACAAAAAATGGCTGTGAGAAAGTCAAAAGGACCTAAGTAAATGGAGACATATAACTTGTTTATAGGTTGGAAGACTCAATATTTTATAATGTCACTATCAACTCTAACTAAGACAATCATTTATTCAATGCAATCCCAATCAAGACCTAGGCATATTTTTTTTGCAGAAATTAACAAGCTAGCTTTAAAACTCCACTGAAAGTTCAAAATATCTAGATTATTTCAAGCAATTTTGAAACAGTTGGATGACTTACACTACCTGAGTTACTGTAGAACTGAAAACAAAGTGATAGCTGGCATGAAAATCAGCAAATAAATCAGTGAAATTGGACAGAGAACCTAAAAGTAGACTTGCACCTATATAATCATTGGATTACTGACAAAAGCATCATGTGAAGAGAGAAAAGTCTTTTCAACAAATGGTGTGGGCACAACTAGATAGCAAAAGAAAAAGATAAACCTTGACCTCCTAACTCAAGTACACAAAGGTTAATTTGAGGTGGATCACCAATCCAAACATAAATGCTAAAACTGTAAAGCTTAGAAGAAAACAGGAGCCTATTTTTGTGACTTGGAGGTAAACAAAGATTTCTTGGACTCAACACAGAAAGCAGTAACCTCTTAGAAAATTGCTAAATTTCATCAAGATTTAAATTTTCTCTTCATCAAAAGGTGTTATAAGAAAATAAAAAATCAAACCACAGACTGGGAGGATATATATTTACAATGCATATATTCGATAAAGATGACAAAAGATAGGTATCCAGAACATGTAAAGAACTACTACAACTGAATAACAAATACACAAATAATACAATTGTTACATGTGCAAAAATTTGAAGAAATTCTTCAGAAAGGGAAATATATGAATGGCAAAAAAAAAAGAAATTTAAAATTCTCAAAATAATTAGTCATCAGGAAGCTGAAAATTAAGACTACAATGAGAAATCACAACACACCCACAGAGTGGTTAAAGTTAAAAAGACTAATAGCACCAAATATTGACGAGCATGTAGAGAATCAGACTTTTCAAACGGGTCAGACCAAAAAACAGTACCATGGGAGAGGGTGTTAAATTCTGAAAACAACTAAACCTTGACTTGTAACCTAAGTAGTTACCAAAGAGAAATAATAAAAAAAAAGTGTCTAAAAAGAAAAAAGACATGATCTGTATTGTCCATAGCTATGTTATTAATAATAACTAAAATTTGTAATTAAATTAGATGGAAAACAAACCCTTGTATATTCAGACAAAGGAATACTACTCTCCAATTTAAAAAGCAAGAAACTATTGATGTATGTAACACTATAGATGAATTTCAAAAACATTGGCTGAGTCAAAGAAGCTTTACGTGAAAATGTACACAGTGTATGATTCCACTAATATAAAGTTCTAGAGCAGGGAAACTATTCTATAGAGGTTGCTGCATGGAACTGAAGACTGAGAAAAGGGCATGAGAGACATTTCTGGGGTGATGGTAACGTTCCACATCTAAATAGGTATGTGTGCTTTAAAGGTGCATGCAATTGCCAGAATTCAGCTTATCTTAAGATTTGTGCTTTTGATTGGATATAAGTATCACTTCAAAAGAAAAAAAATTGCAGACAAATGTTGTACTAGGTGTTAGGAGTAAGTCTCCTGATGGCAATTATTTCAAAATGTATCCAAATATAAGATGGTTAGAGGAATGGAGAGATGAGTAGAAAAGCTATAGGGCACATATAGTATTGATGGTATAACTGGTGTGGTGAGCGTATGGCCATTCACTATATATTTTTCAAATTTTCTGTTTATTAGAATGTTTCCAGAGGAAAATGTCAAGAAAGAAAGTATTTATACATCCATACACCTATAGAAGGTATGCATTTCACTGTATATTTACCTCAAAAAAAGAGACTTGTAACAAAGTGAGACCCCATGCCACTTACTCCTTGAACACTTGCCTCTATATCTGTACACACTTTTGTGCATTTCTCTATTCTTTTCCCCTTTTTGCTCTTCTCCTCCTCCTTCCCATGCTTTCTTCTCTCTCTCTCCCTTCCCTTTCTCACCATCCTTCCTCCTCTATGCCACACCACCACACCAGCCTCTCTCTCTTCAACTCCCTACCCACTCATATCCTCAGGTCAAAACTGGAATTGGGGGTGGGGGACGTAGCACACAAATAGATTTTTTAAGTATCTTCATTATAATTAAAACCATTGCAAATTAATGGCCATTCTTTTTAATAAATCTACAATCTGATTGCTATACCATAAAAATATATCATTAATTTTAATTAGAAAAGAATAAAGTCACAAGTCAGAGACCACATTTTGAGTTCCACTGAACTAGATGGCAGAGACTGTTGAAATTTCTTTATCATCTTAACTGATATGTCCTAGTAGCTATAACAAGGCCCAACACATTATAAGGAAGTATCAAGTAAGTATTTATTAAACAGCAAGAGTAGCAGTATACATAAGTGTATATGTGTGCATTTATTCATGCATACAGGCTTCCCTGGCAGCTCAGATGGTAAAGAATCTGCCTGCAATGAGGGAGACCTGGGTTCGATCCATGGATTGAGAAGATACCCTGGAGGAGGTCATGGCCACCCACTCCAATATTCTTCCCTTGAGAAACTCCATGGACCGAGGAACCTGGTGGGCTACAGTCAATGGGGTTGCAAAGAGTTGGACACAGCTGAGTGACTAAGTACAGTACAACATACCTGTATACTGTTAAATTACTTAAACAAGAAGACCAAAGATTAAAAAAACTCTAATGCAGTGGCAGCCTATGTAAGCAAACCAAAATCTAAGCCTATAAATGCCTCAAGTTTACAAAATCAAAATACTAAGGAAAACCATCACAAATAGCCAAAACGTCCAACTAGGTTTTAACCAGTAGCCAAGTATATAATTTCTTTCTTTGCTTCTACACTTTTTCTCTAGGTCTTTCCCCTGCCTCCTGTCTGACAAGTACTCTACTTCCACTTTGGTGCTGTCTGATTGAAATTGATTTTTTGCTTGATCTGAAGATTTGTAATATGTCTCAATCTATCTTTTGGTAAGGGGTGGGTGGAGAGAGGCAAGGAGGGAGAGAAAGGAACTGGAGGGCCCCAAATAATTTTCTTCATGATTTTGCCCAAGTCAGTTCTACCAGAAACAACAAAACAGTTTTGGAATGGATAAAAACCATTCTACCCACAGCCATGAGCATAATGCCAAGCCTATAATTTTGGAGGGTGCCACTCAGCTCAATGATCTATCTCCTCTCCTCCTACTTCAAAAAATTCACTCACTGTAAACAGGGTCACAGTATGACTTCTGTGGGCCAAGGGCCTCTTTGCCTTTGTGGACACTTCCTCCATAAAAACTATTAAAATTATATTTTATGACCACGTTGGTATAAAAACAAATGTATTCCTAACTAGATTTATTATCATGTACTTATTATTTTCATTTTTCTTCAAATTTAAAAGATAGGAAAGCCTTTTTTATTTTCATGGACCATTGTAAGTATCATAGACACTAGGCACTGTTCCTTCTACATCCAGTGGACAAGCTGGTCCTGATGGTTAGGGTTCCCTATTGAATAATAATTTTTTGATAGCTTTCTAAAAAAATTTCCTTTTTTTCAGCAGGCAGCCTTTCAATTTCTCTTTCTGAGAGTGGAGAAGTTATCCAGTTATACATTTATCTTCTTCTCAATCAGAGCCTGACTTGATCATAGAGCTTCTATTGAATTGAGAGAGTACATTTAATATGCCCTGGGCTTTTGAATGACAGCAGTGTTAATATGCTCCTCATTCTGTTACCTAATACAAATGAAAAGCCTACTCTTTCTCCTGCAGTCCTGAAATGAATTTAAAAATAAATATGAGTAGTAATCTTTTCTTACCTTAAAAAAACACATCAGGGAGTCCAGTAATTTTGGGAAAAATTAGCTTGTATTACCTTTTTCTAGTTCTAAGACCAAAGAACATGGATCGTTATTCCAGGGGAAGCATATATGAAAACCATTCAGTCCAACATATCTAATTTGAGAAACTATATATTCTGTGTTGTGCTCTAGGCATTGGGTTATATGAAGCATAAGTAAAGCACTATTTGTGTCCTTAGGGACTTGAGGTCTACACAAGAAAATAAATAGAGCAGAAATAATATCAACAAAATGTGTTAAATTATATGAGAGCATGTACATACGAATGAGTGCCAAGGCAAGCAAAGAAAGTTTTAGAGACCATTCCCAACTATCTTTTAACTTCATATGAGTATTATCTGTATCCACATCCATGTCACTTGAGTATATATCTATAGGTTGACTATAATTTTCCATTTCATTATTAGGCTTGGCTATATGACTTACCTGCACCAAAGGAGTATTAGCAGAAGTGATATTGTATTGGTCACAAACAGAACCTTTAAAGTGAACTGTTCATTTTCACTTGGTCTCTTGAAGATCATTGCCACAAAAATAATATGTCCTAGATAGGTATAATTCCTTCTTCCTGGATCTTAGAAGGAGAATATACGTGTACACAAACAGAGCAAAACTAGGCTGAGTTGCATAAAAACCACCCCACTTACGATGATCAAAAAACAAATGTGGCTGTAAGCTATTGAGACTTTTTTTATTACAGCAAAGGCCAAAAATACATATATGTTTAGCCACCATAGTTTATCACAGATTTTCTATGACCACCCATATATCTGAATCATAAAATCAGATAACAGAGTAACTGATATTGCTACAATTACTTGGAAAATGAACCCTGGACCATGATAGTTTACCATAACTCTTTAAAAAGATCCAGAAAATCATACCATAAAAACATGCACAAAAATCTAATTTTGTGAACATCTTGTCAAATTTGTATTCTCATTCTTTTCTAACTGCATTGTAATTGGTCCCAAGTCTCGATGAAAGTAATTATGTGAACTGTAAAAATGTTTCAATTTTGGTTCAATAACACCATTTCTGGAACTGTTTTCAGAAATTTTTTATTGAGAAAAAACAACTCACTAAAGGGCTTTCTCTCCTCAAAATTATCCATGATGGTAGGAAATTATAAAGTTATTCTTAAATATACAGAGTAATGTGGACATATTAAGGAAAATATGGCAAACCTGTTTTATAGAATGTTATGACATGTTCAAGTGGAACTTATGAACTGTAATTATGATCTCACAATTGAAATCTGAGATCAAATACATGAATAAATAATTCACTGATTCAGCAGAAACAACAAAAAATAAATTTAGACCTCTTAAGACTTTAGGTATTGAAATTTTCAGATAAAGAATAAAAATGACTATGCTTAATACATTTAAAGAAATAAAGTCTATAATACAAAAAAATGAACAAGAAATAATGCACTATCAAAAATAACCAGGCATCAATGACAATACCAAAAGATCCTCCAGAAATAAAAATATAATTGTTGT
>NW_011494834.1:752092-799969 GCF_000754665.1 Bison bison bison
GACCCAGAGGGATGGTATGGGGAGGGAGGAGGGAGGAGGGTTCAGGATGGGGAACACATGTATACCTGTGGTGGATTCATTTTGATATTTGGCAAAACTAATACAATTATGTAAAGTTTAAAAATAAAATAAAATTAGAAAAAAAAATAAAAATAAAAATGTATTACTCAGAATGCATCTCAGAGATATAAAAAGATTAAAAACTATATGAAAGTGCAGTAAGCAACCTAAAAAAATAGAATAAAACCTAACAGATATCCAGCTCCAATTTCAGAAAAGATAAAAAGATAGAATGGGAAAAAGGTAAACCTGGAAAAGATAGTGGCTGAGAATCAATCCAGTGGCACAAAATTTATCAAGAAAGATAAATAAAAACAGAACCATACTTGCATGCATGCTAAGTTGCGTCTGACTTTGAGACCCAATGGATGGTAACCCACCAGGCTCCTCTGTCCATGGGATTCTCCAAGCAAGAATGCCAGAGTGGGTTGCTATGCTGTCCTCCAGGGGATCTTCCTGACTTAGAGATGGAACCCACATCTATTGCTTCTCCTGCATTGCAGGAGGATTCTTTACCACTGAGCCACTGGGGGAAGACCCCGAAACTATATTCAGACACACCAAAATCAAATTTCAGGACAATGATGTAAACAAAGAAAATATCCTGCTTATAAACTGACAAATTTTCCAAGCGTATGTCTTTCTTATAACAATTTACCAAAGACAGACAGAAACCAATACACCACCCCCCCAAAAAAGAAAATTGCTTTCTGATTCCCCTCCTCTATAACAGTAAGTTTATTAGGTAGAGGATTTTTGGTCCCCATAATCAAAAGGGATAGTTTCACTGATGTTTTGCCACTGCACAAAATGCATTATCTTTTCAGTCTCTAATTGCAATTTTCTCACTGTGCATACTCTGATTATTAAACCAATGTCAATTGTTTTTCTATGTTTTTATATATTTTAGGTTGCTGTGAGGCATTCTACTTTGATCTAAGTACAGGTTAAGATCATCTAGGTAATATACAACTTCCAAGGTTTAAGGGTCTTAAACAATAAAGATTTATTTCTTACTCAGGCAGTTGGCCAAAGGCTCTGTTTCATGTCATATTAACTTAGTGATTCAGGATGAGAAAGAATCCACAGTTAGGAATGTCGCATATGGGGAGTAGAAACCAAAATGCCCTGCCCAGAATCTGCTTGAAAGAAGTTTCTGCCCAGTTGCAGGTAATAGAGTCATCAGACATCAGGGCCAGGATTAGATTGAGGCAAATCAGGTAAATGAGGCACTTGCCTCAGGTACAGAATTTAAAGGGACATCAAAAAACGAAGCAGTCAAGATGTCATGTTTTAACAAAATATTTAAAAAATCAAAAGTACACCTGTGGCGGATTCATTTCAATATATGGCAGAACCAATACAATATTGTAAAGTTTAAAAATAAAATAAAATTAAAAAAAACAAAAGTAATGAAAAAATCTGTAATAAGAATGTCAAATTTTAAATAAAACCTGGCTATTGGCTCCTTTAGGGTCAGTTTCAGCTATAGAAAACACCTTTACCCAAGCTTACAACCTTCCCAGGGTTGTAAGCATCTGGTGACTGAATGAAGTTGGCGTACAAAGGAATAGACATTGAACCCAGAAATATAATGTTGAGTAAAAAAAACAAGTTGCAGAAAGACACAAAGAAAATGATACTACTTTTAAATTTTTAAATAAATAAATAATAATAGGTATATAAACATATACATTTTAACATTATGACAAAATTTAAAGGAATGATGAGCCTTTAGCATTAGAAAAAGAAAACAATATTGAGTGGTAAATCCATAGGAGGCTTAAAAGAAATTGATGATCCTTGACTTCTTGAGGTACATAATGTATTTGTTTTAGGGTTCTTTTTGCTAACATATATATTAAACTAGATAGATAGACAAGCATTATGAATGACTTCATAACTAAACATGTAGAAAAATATACATGATATAACCCTATTTAAGTTAATATATATATATAATATACATATTATAATATACTAGAAAAATGCACATACATTTACCTAAAGGTATAGTTCAACTAGTTAGACATAACTTGAGAAATATTTAACCAAAACCCTAAGTCCATACTGAAACTGCAGAAAAAAACACATTCCCTTTGTTCCCCAGTGTGTGTTTGTGCGTGTGTGTGCATGTGTGCTCCATCATTTCCAACTCTTTGCAACCCCGTGGACTATAACCCCCCAGGCTCCCTGTCTGTGGAATTTTCCAGGCAAGCATACTGGAGGAGATCACCATTTCCTTCCCCAGGAGGTCTTCCCAAGTGAGGGATCAAGCCCATGTCTCACATCTCCTGCATTGGCAGGCAGGTTCTTTATCAGCTGAGCCACCAGGGAAGGGCCCGAGCTTGAAGTTAAATGTCAAACACTTAACATTGTCAAATAGTTTATGTGCTTCAAAGAGGTGAGTGAAAAAGCTCAAGCATCACTCCTTTTTCATCAGTTAAGTGTATTCTTGGCATAATAAACTTTTGATATCTACAGCATACAAGGCAGTTGATCAGATACTTCTCAGGTTATTCTGGCTTTTTTCTTCACTTTCATTTATACAACTGGACCTGATGTGAGGTAGCAAAAGTAGACCTTGACAATCTATTCCCCAAAGCAAACGTGAGAGAGTGAATTTAAGAAGAAAGCATTCCGTAAGAATTTCTGTTCCATCAGACTGTTGCTCTCCTTTTATTGTACTCAATCTGTATTAAAGGGTTAGAGAGGCAAGAAGGCATCTCAGACTGATCTGATGCACAGGCTCCTTGGAAAGTCTCTGGGAAGAAGAGGTGGGTTTGGAGCAGGCCAGGTGTTATTATTGTGGCCAAATACTATAATTCCTAAGTAGGTATTATGAGGGCTGCTCATATAACACTGAAGCAACAGGTCAGGCTAGTCAACTCGGAAAAAAGTCTGTTCACTGGGTAAATGTAACTATGACCCAGTCAGTACCTGCAGCAGCTAAATGCAACAGTACTGTAGGAAAGGCCAGCACAGCGAAAGCTCTGCAACCGCCACAACTTTGCTTAATGGTCCTCTAACATCTCCTGGCCTCTGTTTCCCCCCTGAAGCTGTCTCTCTCAGTGCCATAACTTAGTGTGGTTATGCTCTCCCGCCCCTCTTCCCACCACCCAAACTTTGTCTCAGGCAGTTGTCCTTCTGGAAAGAATCAGAAAGGTAAGAATCACACTAATATATGTGACTGCAATAACCTATGGACTATTTCTAATAAAATAATTTTTCTAGCACAACCTCTAGCATACAGCATAAGAACTTATCCAGAGTTTTTTTTTTTTTTTAAGTGTCGGTTTCACTCTAGTAGAGCTAAAGCTTCATAACAGCAGAAACTTCATCTTTCTAATTAATTGCAGAATCTCCAGGGAGTCTTAAGACATAACATACGTAACCTCAACATAAGTGCTCAACAATCACTCCTGATGTTGATAGAGCTAAAGCCATCAGTGCACTTTAGAAAAGCCAGCTTAAAGAGGTAACCATCATCCAGGAAAATAAAGAGCACACCCAACATCCTGTGATTTTTTTTCTCTCTTAATAGTTCATATCTCTTCTTTCCAGGAAAGAACATCATCTCTTCTTGCCTGAACCAATGAAACAGTGCTAGAACTTTCCAGCTTATGATCTCATTTATTTTGTTATATTTGTAATCAAGTTTTCCTTGATTGGTAACCCTGATTTAATTAATTTCTTATAGGTGTGTGTAGAACTCCTTTATCTGTGGAGTATATTAGTGTAACACATTAGCACATATTGAGATTTAAAAATTGCCGAGGCAAAGCCGACTAAGAAAATACATTAGGGACTCTACTAATAATTGCTAGTAGTTTTTACTATTTTTCAGAAATTTAACACTATTGTACTAAGTTAGATCTTTTGGAATAGTGGATCTACAAATTAACATTAAGGAATGTATGCAATCTCTTGCCAAACTCTTGAAATGATAGCTTAATTGAAATTTTAACCATTATTTTGAGAATGTTTCTATTGATTAAAAATATCTGCAGTTTCTCATTTTTCCTTTCACTTTGAATGCAACCTCTTTTTCTAAGGTCTTTCATCAACTATGTATCATTTTGAAAACTCTATTTTTTTCTTCCAATTTTATTGGGATATAACTGACATACAGCACCATAGAAGCTTAAGTTATACAGTGATATGATTTGACTTACACACATGGTGAAATGATTATCACAAATTTATATATCCATCATCTCATACAGATATAAAGTTGAAGGAATAGAAAAGTTTTCCTTGATTTGGAAATATTTTCCCTTTTAACAACTGTCATATATAACTTACAGCAGTGTTAAATTTATCATATTGCACCTTCCATCACGAGTAACTATCTCACATCTGGAAGTTTATACATTTTTGCTACCTTATTCTAACTTTCCTCCCCCAAATCCCCATCAGATCAGATCAGTCACTCAGTCGTGTCCGACTCTTTACAACCCCATGAATCGCAGCATGCCAGGCCTCCCTGTCCATCACCAACTCCTGGAGTTCACTCAGACTCACGTCCATCGAGTCAGTGATGCCATCCAGCCATCTCATCCTCTGTCATCCCCTTCTCCTCCTGCCCCCAATCCCTCCCAGCATCAGAGTCTTTTCCAATGAGTCAACTCTTTGCATGAGGCGGCCAAAGTACTGGAGTTTCAGCTTTAGCATCATTCCTTCCAAAGAAATCCCAGGGCTAATCTCCTTCAGAATGGACTGGTTGGATCTCCTTGCAGTCCAAGGGACTCTCAGGAGTCTTCTCCAACACCACAGTTCAAAAGCATCAATTTTCAGCGCTCAGCCTTCTTCACAGTCCAACTCTCACATCCATACACGACCACAGGAAAAACCATAGCCTTGACTAGATGAACCTTTGTTGGCAAAGTAATGTCTCTGCTTTTGAATCTGCTCTCTAGGTTGGTCATAACTTTCCTTCCAAGGAGTAAGCGTCTTTTAATTTCATGGCTGCAGTCACCATCTGCAGTGATTTTGGAGCCCAGAAAATAAAGTCAGACACTGTTTCCACTGTTTCCCCATCTATTTCCCATGAAGTGATGGGACCAGATGCCATGATCTTCATTTTCTGAATGTTGAGCTTTAAGCCAACTTTTTCACTCTCCACTTTCACTTTCATCAAGAGGCTTTTTAGTTCCTCTTCAGTTTCTGCCATAAGGCTGGTGTCATCTGCATATCTGAGGTTACTGGTACATACAAATCTGATTTCTTTTTCTATGAGTTGGATTATTTGGTTATTTTTGAGATATAATCAGTCTACAGCACCACGGTAGTTCTTGATAACACAACATAGTGATTTGATATTTCCATACATTTGAAAAATGATCATCATAATACATCTATTTAGTACCTGTTATCCAATAAAGAGATTAAATAATTATTGACTATATTCCTCACACTGAACATTTCACATCCGTGACATTAATTTTGTAATGAAAGTTTGCACCTCTTATTCTCCTTCACCTATTTACCTCCTTCCTCCAACTCCCTTCCCTCTGGCAACCACTGTTTATTCTCTGTATCTGTGACTCTGCTTCTTTTTAGTTATATGTGTTTATTTGTTTTGTTTTTTAGATTACACATATAAGTGAATTCATACAGTATGTATCTTTCTCTGTCTGACTTATGTCAGCAAGCATAATATGTTCTAGGTTCATCCGTGTTGTCACAAATGGCAAGATAACATTTTTTATGGCTGAGAAATATTTCACTGTGTGTATATATACACACACACACACATATATATATATATATATATATGCCAAATATTTCTTATCTCTTCATCTATCAATAGACACTGTGTTATTGGTTCCATATCTTGGCTATTATAAAAATATGCTGCAATGAACATAGGAGTGCATGGATCCTTTTGAACTTGTGTTTCAGTTTCTTCGGATAAATACATAAATACCTAGGAGTAGAATTGCTGACTCTTGTAGTAGTTCTATTTTTTTTTTTTTTTTGAGGAATCTACATAAAAATTTCCATAGTATATGTACCAATTTATATTCCCACCAACAGGGCACAAGTGTTCCATTGTCTCCACATCTTCACCGACACTCCAGTACTATAAAGTGATGAAAGTAGGTACTCTGTCTTGTTCCCTTAAAGGAAATGCTTTCAGCATTTTATCATTGAACATGTAATTAGCTATGGGCTTGTCATACACTGTCTTTATTATGTAGAGGTAAGTTTTCTCTATACACATTTGTGGAGAGTTTCTATCATAATGGACATTAAATTTTATCAAAAACCTTTATGCATCAATGAAGATCATCATATAATTTTTATTCTTCAGTTTGTTCATACAGTATATCACATTGATCAATTTGTGGATCATGAACCTTATTCCATCTTGTGATAAATTCCTGTTAATCATGGTATATAATCCTCCTAATGTACAGTTGAATTCAGCCTATTAATATTTCATTGATGATTTTAGCATCTATTTTCATTAGAGATATTGGTTTCTTACAACCATCCCAGCATACACCCCAGTCCATGGTGAGTCCTGGCTCCAGCTCCTCTAATCTCCAGACACTCCAAGCTGCTGTTTACAAGGAGAGTGTACACATTGGGGAGAAGGAGCCAATATGGACCTGGTTCTGCATCTGATTAAGATGAGGACAGCTATTGCTGGTGCTTCCCAAAAGGTGCATCAGCCTGTGTCGAGCACCCTCTCTAGCCATTCTAGCTCCACTCCAACTCACACTAGAGTGAAGGCTGCCATTGCCAAGGAGAGTGCACACTTGAAGCGGACAGAGCAGCTCAGATCTGGCATTGCATTTGAATATGATAAGGGCCACCATTGTTGGCACTCATGGAGTTGGTGGATCAGGAGCTGTCTGGAGCTCTGGATGGCATGCTGGGACTGTCCTAGTACATGTTCCAGCCCACACTTGCTTTTGGCCTGTTCCCCTTTGGGGCAGCATACCATGGCTGAAAGGGCGCAAGAGATGCTTGGAAAAAAACAGCTCAGACCCAAATCTCAGGGTTTCTTCTCCAGAACCATGGGACCCAAGCCCACCACTGATAAGGTGAGAGTGGCCACTGAGCATAGCAGAAGCTCCAGCTCACACCTGACACTAGATCTAGTCCCCCATCTCCAGCTCCACTTTCCCACCAAGGTGATAGCTTCTAGCACACTCTGGTGGAACACATGGCCCATGCTCATTTCAAATCTAGATCCCAGACAAAAACCAGTGGGCACAGGCATAATGCATAGGAACAGTCCCACACAAGGACACCCCGTTAAGGTCAGGAGAGGCAGCTGTGTCACCTTATTCCATAGAGACAGAAAAATTAAGCAAAATGAGAGAACAGGAATATGTTTCAAATGAAGAACAAGGGAAAAACAGCTAATGAAACAGAGATAAATAATTTATCAGACACAGAGTTCAAATCATTAGTAATAAGAATGCTAATTGAACCTGGCAAAACGATAGATGAACACAGTGAGATTTTTAACAATGAAGTGGAAAATATATTTTTTAAAGATTCAGAACAGAAGACTAAATCACTAAAATTAAAAATACACTAGGAGGCATTAACAGCCAATAAGTGGATATAGAAGAATGTATATGTGATCTAGGAGATAGAATAATGGATATAACCCAATTGGAGCAGCAAAATGAACAAGAAATTTTATTTTTATTTATTTATTTTCATTTAAAATGTATTGGAGTATAATTGATTTACAACATTGTGTTAGTTTCAGGTGTACAGTAAAGTGAATAATTATAGATGTACATACATCCACTCTATTTATGATTCTTTTCCCATATAGATCATTACAGAGTATTGAGTAGAGTTTTCTGTGCTATACAATACATCCTTATCAGTTATCTATTTTATATATAGTAGTGTGTATGTGCGGAAAAGGCAATGGCACCCCACTCCAGTACCCTCACCTGGAAAATCCCATGGACTGAGGAGCCTGGTGGGCTGCAGTCCACGGGGTCACTAAAAGTTGGACACGACTGAGCGACTGCACTTTCACTTCTCACTTTCAGGCATTTGAGAAGGAAATGGCAACCCACTCCAATGTTCTTGCCTGGAGAATCCCAGGGACGGGGGAGCCTGGTGGGCTACCGTCTATGGGGTCACACAGAGTTGGACACAACTGAAGCAACTTAGCAGCAGCAGCAGTAGCAGTGTGTATGTGTCAATCCCAGTCTCCCAATTTATCTCTCCCCCACTTACACCCTGGTAACCGTAGTTTGCTTTCTACATCTGTAACTCTGTTTCTGTTTTGTAGATAACTTCATTTGTACTCTTTTTTTAGATGCCATATATAAGCAATCATATATTTGTCATTCTGTGTCTGACTTACTTCACTCCGTATGACAATCTCTAGGTCCATCCATATTGCTGCAAATGGCATTATTTTCTTTTTCAAGGCCGAGTAATATTCCACTATGTATATGTACCACACCTTCTTCAACCATTCCTCTGTTGATGGACATTTAGGTTACTGCTGTATATGAGTTAAGTTGCTTCAGTCACGTCTGACTTTTTGTGTCCCTATGGACTGTAGCCCACCAGGCTCCTCTGTCCAGGGGATTTTTCAGGCAAAAATGCTGGAGTGGGTTGTCATACCCTCCTCAAGGGAATCTTTCCAACCCAGGGATTGAACCCGGGTCTCTTATGTCTGCTGCACTGATGCACAGGTGTGTTCTTTACCACTAGCACCACCTGGGAAACCCACACCATCTATGTCTTATCTATTGTAAATAGTGCTGCAATGAACATCAGGTCTATGTATTTTTTCATATTATAATTATCTCCAGATATATGCTCAGGAGTGGGGGTGCTGGATTACATGGTAGTTCTGTTTTTTAAGGAAATTCCATACTGTTCTCTTATAGTGGCTATACCAGTTTACATTCCCACCAACAGTGTAGGAGATTGCCCTTTCCTGCACACCCACTCCAGCATTTATTGTTTGTATATTTTTGGTGATGGCCATTCTGACTGAAATGAGATGAAACCTTGCTGTACTTTGGGTTTGCATTTCTCTAATGATAAGTGATGTTGAGTGCCATTTCATGTGATTTTTACCTATCTGTATGTCTTCTTTGGAGAAATGTCTATTTAGACCTTCCACCAATTTTTTAAACCAAGTGCTAGCAAACCAAATCTAATGACACATTAAAAGGATAATAAACCATAATCAAGTAAAATTTTTCCCAGGGATGCAAGGATTTTTCAATACATGAAAGTCAAACAATGTGATACACCATATTAACAAACTGAAACAAAAAATAACATATGATCATTGAAATAGATGCAAAAAATGCTTTTGACAAAATTCAACATCCATTTATAATAGAAACTCTCCAGGAAGTGGGCTGAGAGGAATCTACCTCAATATACTAAAGTCATATATGACAAACTCACAGCAAACATCATTCTCAATGGTGAAAACATGAAAGCATTTCCTCTAAGATCAGGACCAAGACAAACGTGCCCACTCTCACCACTATTGTTCAACATAATTTTGGAAGTCTTAGCCATGGCAATCAGAGACAAAAAAGAAATGAAAGAAATCCAAACTGGAAAAGAAGTAAAACTATCACTTTTTGCAGATGACATGATACTATACATAGAAAACCCTAAAGTTGCTAGTAGAAAACTATTAGATCTTATCAACGAATTTGGTAAAGTTTCAGGATACAAAATTAACAGAGAAATCTCTTGCATTCTTATACAGTAACAACAAAAAATCAGAAATAGAAACCAAGGAAACAATCTCATTTACCATTGCATCAAAAACAAAAACAAAAAATATCCAGGTTTAAACCTAAGGAGGCAAAAGTCCTATACTTAGAATACTACAAGATACTGATGAGAGAAACCAAAGATGACACCAATAGATGAAGAGATATACCATGTTCTTGGATTGGAAGAATCAATATTGTGACAATGACTATAATATACAAAGCAGTCTAGAGATTCAATTCAATCCCTATCAAATTATCAATGGTATTTTTCAAAGAACTAGAACAAAAATTTTTACAACTTGTATGGAAATACAAAAGACCCTAAATAGCTTAAGTAATCTTCATAAAGAAAAATGGAGCTGGAGGAATCAGGCTCCCTGAGCTCAGACTACCCTACAAAGCTACAGTCATTAAGACAGTATGGTGCTGGGACAAAAGCAGAAATGTAGATCAGTGGATCAGGATACAAAATCCAGAGATAAACCCATGCATCTCTGGTCACCTAATCTATGACAGAGGAAGCAAGAATATACCATAGTGAAAAGATGGCCTCCTCAACAAGTGATCTTTGGAAAACTAGACAGCTACATGAAAAAGAATGAATTTAAAACATTCTCTAACACCATGCACAAAAATAAATTCAAAATGGCTGAAGACCTAAATATAGGGATGGACACTGTAAGACTCTTGGAGGAAAACATAAGCAGAATACTCTTCGACATATATCACAACAAAATCTTTTTTCAATTCATTCCTTAGAGTTATGAAATTTTTTAAATGAGGACATTTAAGTGACCTGAGACAATACGAGTGTACTAATATTCACATTATATGTGGTCTCAGAAGGAGAAGAGAGAAAAAGAAAATTGTTGAAATTTAGCTGATGAAATTACTGCTGAAAATTGTCCATATCTGAAGAAGAAACAGAAAACCATACAGAAAGCACAGAGAGCCCCAAACAAGACAAACACAGAATCAGACTGAAACATATAAGTAAAATGGCAAAATGTGAAGAAAAATAGACTATTTTAAAGGTAGTAAGAGAGTATACAAGAGATACCCACAAAGGCTGTCAGCTTATTTTTCAGCAGAAACTTTGCAAGCCAGAAGGGAGTGGCAAGATATATTTAAAGTGCTCAAAGTGAAAAATCTAAAATCTAGAATCCTCTAAAGGTTATCATTAGAATTGAAGGACGGATAAAGAACTTCTCAGATAAGCAACAACTCAAAGGGGCTATCAGTACTAAACTAACCCTAAGGGTCTTCTCTAGGTGAAAAAATGACTAAGAATTAAGAAATTATAGGAAAAGAAAACCCTACTAGTAAAAGCAAATACATGATAAAAGCTGTGGATCAACCATTTAAATAAGCAAATATGAAGATATGAAGATTAAAAGACAAAAATTGTAAAAGCAACTAAAACCACAGTAAACATTTAAGGGATGAACATGAAGATGCAAAACATGACATCAAAAACAGAAAATATGGGGGAGCAGAGTGAAAAATGTAGACCTTTTAGAATGTGTTTGAACATAAGTGGCTTTTGGTTAAAAAGTAGGTATAGTTATAGTTATATATATTTGAACTATATATATATATATAGTTATATATATTTGAAACCCATGGAAACCACAAATCAAAAATCTACAGATTATAAACAAAAACTAGAGAAAAATAAAAGCATAAGCATACCATTAAATAAAATCATCAAGCCACAAGGAAAGTAATGAAAAGAAGAAGAAAAGAATAGAGAACTGAAGAAACATGGAGGAAACAAGTAACGAAAGGAAAACAAGTCAGTCTATCAATACCTACTTTAGATAACAATGGACTAAGTGTTCCAATCAAAAGACATAGGTGGGGATTGGAACAAAAACCAAGATCAGTTTATATGCTTCTTACAAGAGAAGCACTTCAGTGCTAAAGACATACACAGATTGAAATCAAGAGGATGGAAAAAGATCTTTTACATAAATGTAAATGACAAAAAAAATGGAATAGTAGTACTCATATCAAACAAAGTAGACTTTATAACAAAAGACAAAGAAGGTCATTATACAATGATAGAAGGATCAGTAAAAGAATATACAAGCATCTAAGATAGGAATACCTAATATATATATATATATATATATGTATATGGAGGAGGAAATGGCAACCCACTCCAGTGTTCTTGCCTGGAGAATCCCAGGGATGGGGGAGCCTGGGGGGCTGCCATCTATTGGGTCACACAGAGTCGGATACGGCTGAAGCGACTTAGTAGCATATATATATATATGTTAGCAGACATAATATTGTATTATTGTATGACAATACAATAATAGTAGGAAATTTTAACATCTGGGTTGCATCATTGGAAAGACCATCCAGACAGAAAATCAGTAAGGAAACATTGAAATAGTGTCCTTACATGACACATTAGACCACTTGGATATGATGAATATCCACAGGATAGTCCATCCAAAATCAGAAGAATGAATATTCTTAACACGGGTATATGAAAAAGTCCCCAGGATAGATCACATAGTAGGTCACAAAAATAAATCTCAATAAAAAATAAGAGTATAGAAATTATATTAAGCTTTTTCTCTTTCTGAACACAATGGCATAAAACAAGAAATCAATTATGGGAAGAAAAATAGGAAAAACGTGAACAAACAAAGAATAAAAAACATGCTACCAAAACAAAAACAAAAACCTGGAGAAGGGAAAGGCTACCCACTTGAGTATTCTTGCCTGGAGAATTCTATGGACAAAGAAGCCTGGAGGGTGACGTTCTATGGAGTCACAAAGAGTTAGACATACTTGAGCAACTAACACACTTAAAAATAAAAAAAGATTGGTCAATGAAAAAACCAAATGGAAATCAGAAAATACTTTAAAATAAATTAAAATAAAAACATAACTTTCCCAAAGCAAAAGCAGTTCTAAGAGGGAAGTTTATAATAATACAGGCCTACTTTAAGAAACACAAAAAATCTAAAATAAACAACTTAACCTACTATCTAAAGGAATTAAAAAAGGAAAACAAGCCCAAAGTCAGAAGTAGGGAGGAAATAATAAATATCAGAGAGGAAATAAAATAGATATCATATGATATTTTTCTGTATTTGACTTACTTCACTCAGTATGACAACCATCGTGAAAGTGAAAGTCACTCAGTTGTATCCAACTCTTTGTGACCCCCATGGACTATACAGTCCACAGAATTTTCCAGGTCAGGATATTGGAGTGGGTAGCCTTTTCCTTGGTTTCTACAAATGATATTATCTTTTTTTTATGGCTGCATAATATTTCGTTACATATATATATGTATGTATGTATATACCACATCTTCTTTATTCATTCATCTACCCATGGACATTTAACTTGCTCCTGTGTCCTGCACGTTATAAATAGTGCTGCAGTGAACACTGGGGCCCATGTTCAAACTATGATTTTTTTCTGGGTATATGGCCATCAGTGGGATTGCTGAGGCATATGATAGTTCTATTTTTAGTTTTTTAAGAAACCTCAATCTCCATACTGGATGCACCAATTTACATTTCCACCAGCAGTGTAGAAAGTTTCCCTTTTCTTCATACCCTCTTTAGTATTTATTGTTTGTAGACATTTTTACAGTGGCCATTCTGACCATTGTGAGGTGGTAATACTTCATTATAATTTTATTTGCATTTCTCAAATAATTAGTGATGTTGAGCATCTTTTCATGTGCTTTTTCACCATTTGTATGTCTTCTTTGGAGAAATGTTTATTTAGGTCTTCCACCCATTTTTTCATTGGGTTGTTTGTTTTTTTGATATTGGGCTGCAAAGTCAAAAACAAATTTGACTTTATTTGTATATTTGGGGGGATTAATCCCTTGTGGGTTGCTTCATTTGCAAATATTTCCTCCCATTCTGGAGTTTGTGTTTTTGTTTTGTTTATAGTTTCCTTTGTTGTGAGAAAGCTTTTAAGTTTAATTGGATCCCATTTGATTATTTTTATTTTCATTATTCTAGGAGGTGGGTCAAAAATGATCCTGCTATGATTTATGTTAAAGAGTGTTCTGCCTATGCTTTCCTACAACAGTTTTATAGCATCTAGCCTTACATTTAGGTTTTTAATCCATTTTTAGTTTACTTTTGTGTATAGTGATAGGGGTGTTCTAATTTCATTCGTTCACATGTAGCTGTCCAGTTTTCCCAGCACCACTTATTGAATAGAGTGTCTTTACAGAAATCTCTGGCATTTCTATACAGAAGATTCTCTTTAAAATATTCAAAGAGATATCAAACTAATAAATCTAGTAGAATTCTCTTTCTTGGCAAATATAAATTAGTTGTCGGATTTAGGGGATAGATTGAGAAGTACTTTGTAGAAGTAGGTTTTTATGTGTCCTACATCTTTGTTCAATAGTAAGAATCTGCCTACCAAGCAGGAGACATGGGTTCGATCCCTGGGTTGGGAAGATCCCCTGGAGAAAGAATGGCAACCCACTCCTGTATTCTTGCCTGGGAAATCCCATGGACAGAAGAACCTAGTGGGCTACAATCCATGGGGTTGCAAAATCCACATGACTTAGCAGCTAAATAACAACACAGCTCTTTGACACCAGAAATTAGAGGGACGTGCATGGCAGCTCATTGCATCCTGAAGTGATTTGTTGTCAGTAGGGGGAAAAATGTAAAACAAGACCTGAGGCAAAATGGCCTTTATCAGTTATTTATTTAGCATTTACTGTATGCCAAAACCCTATGCTCCACAGAGGTGATAAATCATTGAAAAATACAATGGCCAAGGACCTGCTAAGGTGTGGTTTTTTTTTTTTTTTTTTTTTTTTACACTATTAAGCTTCTAGCACCTAAATTAGCACCTGTCAAATGGTAAACACTGTATTTCTGGCAGGCAGGTAGGGAGGGAGGAAGGAACAAGGAAGGGAGTAAGGGAGAAAGGAGACTTCAAATCTAATCAGACATACAAGCATTAAAAACAAATACAGGCAAATCATCTTTTAAATGTCAGAATGAAGACCTCACAGGCAAATCATCTTTTAAATGTCAGAATGAAGACCTCAGTGGAATACTCCACAACTCTAAAACAAGGAAAATACAAACAAAACAACTTAAATGAACCACTTTGTGTTCAGTTGCTCAGTTGTGTCCAACTCTTTGCAATCCCGTGGATTGCAGCCTTCCAGGCTTCTCTGTCCATGGGATTTTCCTGGCAAGAATACTGGAGTGGTTGCCATTTCTTCCTCCAGGGGATCATCCTGACCCAGGGACCGAATCCCTGTCTCCCACATCCCGTGCATTGCAGGCAAGTTGTTTACTGCTAAGGCACCAGGGAAGCCCACTTTAGAACTCTGTCAATTAATGTACAGAATGAAATGAAATTGTCTATCCAAAAATCTACTAAACCTTGATAAGACAGGGGGGTTTGTGACATTTGACTGACTCCAACCTCAGCTCATAGTTGGAGGGATGGGCTTTCCCTTAGGGCATTACAAAAACAATGGTAAACTGCTGGCAACATCGAAGGGCCTGAGGTTATAAATTCAGTTGGGGAAAACCAGAACTAGACTACACAAGGGAATTTTGAAAAGCTCCAATATATTGATGAGGGCTTCCATGGTGGCTAAGCAGTAAAGAATCTACCTGCCAATGCAGGAGACATGAGTTTGATCCCTGGGTCAGGAAGATCCTCTGTAAAGGAAATAGCAACACACTCCAGTATTCTTGCCTGGGAAATCCCATGGAAAGTGGAGCCCAGTAGGTTACAGTCCATGGTGTCTCAAAAGAGTCAAACATGACTTAGTGGATATAAGTAGCTAGATCTAAGAGATGTTTTAAAGGTAGTTTTTGTCAGAATTTGGTGGTGCTTATCAACATTCTGGCTTGAACTTTCAGGTGGTAATAGATGGTATTTTCTTCTTCTTCTTTTAATTGAGATGGAAAGCACTGAGGGCTTCCCAGGTGGCACTAATGGTAAAGAATCTGCCTGCCAATGCAGGAGCCTAAGAGACTCGGGTTCAATCCTTTGGTCAGAAAGATCCCCTGGAGGAGGAAATGGCACCCCACTCCAGTATTCTGCCAGGAGTCTCCTATGGGCTGAGGAGCCTGGCAGGCTACAGTCCATAGGGTCACAAAAGAGTCAGACACGACTGAGCATCTGAGTGATTGAGTGAGAAAGGAAACACTGAAGAGGAGGGTAGATGAGTCAAGAGTCCAACGTGGGGCAGGTTGAGCTGGCCTTCCTTTGTAATTCAGGAGTAAAGTGTGAGAAGATAGAAGGGCCTAAGGAAGAGTGCTGAGGAGAAGCTATGTGCTTAAAGAATGATCAGAGAAAGTGGGGAGTAGGACTGAGAAGGAACACACAAGAAGGAGGGAAGAATGCTAGAAGAATGCGTGTCATAGAAATCTAGAGGGAATTTTCGAAAAGGAGGAAGCAATCAAATGTGTCAAATGTAGTTGAGGTCAAGGGAGATAAAAACAAACAAACAAAAAGTATTCTTTCAATTAGCACAAGTAAGTTGTTGCAAACTTTAGAAGAGAAATTCCTATGAAGATGTGGGTGGTGGTAAAATTGAAGTAGATTAATGAGGTGGGGATGGGAAAGAAAACAAATAAGCAAATAGAAACATCATAGTTTACATTGAAAACCCTTTTCAGATTTAAAATCCTAGAGGGGAAGGCAAGAGTTAAGAGCAGCAGTTTCTTTGTTTATTGAGTAACAGGGACTGATGCATGTGTAAATATTGATGCAAAAGATGAATATAGAGAAGTTGACTTGACAAAGTAAATACTCAGTAGTGAAATTTTCTTGAGAAGGCAAGAAGTCAAATGTTTAAGAGCAAAGGTAAAGAAGCAAATCTTACATAAGAGACATTGATAGTCCTCCTTACTGTTAGAATGAAAGTGAAGAGGATATGGATGAGGTCTGTATAGATTTGATGATATAAAGTTGAGAGACTTTCTGAATGAAAGTTTCTCCTTGATCTGCAAGATGAAAGGTGGTGTCTTTTATGTAAAATGAAAAGTATTGGTGAGGAGTGTCCTAGGTCTGACGAAAATGGAAAATGTTTGAGATAGTCAGTCTGAAACAAAAGAATGAGGCAATTGAATAAACTATTGCTGGCCTTGAGGGCCTCGATTGGACTGGACAGCTGTGTCTAATAATGTGGCATTGGTTGTCCTATTGCCATGATTTTTCACAGTAGGGCCCAAGTGCTCACATGGAGATGGATGGTTGTCTAATCTCAAGTTTTGAGTTTGTGACGTAGATACAGTAGAAGCACAATATGGCAAGTAAGTGATTAAATTACTTGAAGGAATCTAAGCTAGATAGGGAGAAAAGGGACAGGAAAGGGTTGATGAATAAGAGAAAATGAAATGATCTAAAGACTGTAGGTCCTATAAATTCAAAGAGCAGATATACAGTGAATAAGTGAGAGTGGGCTATTTTAATTAATGATCTCAGTGGTGGAGGGGGCAAGCAGAATTGAATTTTGGCTTGTGTAAAAATAGAATCAAAAGATACTGTTTCAATCACTTTTTTGACATCAAGAATCATGTTTAAATAAAACTATATTCAGATGCCATTTTTAACCTCAGACAGGCAGAGATTAAAATATTTGATAATACTCTGCTAACAAAAAAGTGGAGAAAGAGGCATTCTTATAAATACATTGCCAGTAACTGTGTAGATTGATATGATCTTTATGAAGGGAAATTTCACAAATTTAATCAAAATTTCAAGTATGCAATTCCCATGATGAAGCAGTTTCATTTGTAAGGGTTTTATCTAAAATTAGTTTGCATATGTGACAAATGCCAGGTGTACAAAGTTATTTATTGAAACATACTTAGTATAAGGAAAAGGCTGGAATCAGCCTGAATATCCTTAAATAGGCAAATAGTTAAATAAATTATCATCTATCTACACAGTAGAATTCAGAAAATTCACAGAAAATGATTCAAGGATGACTTTTTATGTTAATATGTAACAAACTCTAACATACTGTTAAATAAGAGGTATGTGATTATTTGTGTAAAAGGAGGAAAAGAATAAAAATTTATATATAATTGAAATATATATAATATAAAACTATAAAATATATGTAATTAAAATGTATAAAATAATATATTGAATGATACATAAGGAAACTAAAAAATCACTTGCCTGTGAAAAGAGAAATTAAATGGCCAGGAAACAAGGATGGAAATTTTATCACTGTATCTCTTCCTATGCATTTTAAATTTAGACCCACATTATTAAATTTCTAATGCAATTAATTAATTAAAACATATTCATTAATTGTGTGTTTTAGTACTTTGCTAAGTATGTATAGCTGACATATAAGCCACTGAAGGCTTAACTTAGAATGTGTTCCTATAAATCACTATTCATGTGTATATTAAAAGATAGAAAACAAATAGATATCAGAAAATATTTTAAAGGTATACAATATGACAGAGATAAAGGCAATGTATTAATTACAACAACTGTTGGAAATGCTACTGTGCTGGGCTCAGCTGTGTCTGACTCTTTGTGACCCCTTGAACTGTAGCCCACCAGGCTCCTCTAGGGGTTAATCTTTCTTATAATTATTAAAAATGATAACCACAGTAACAGGTTAAATATGTTGATTTTTAAAATATTTATAGATATTATTTGTTCAATTCTCAAATCCTATGAAGAAAGTACTTTACTAAAGATGAAAATGAGAATGAATAGGGTTAATTAATTTGCTCAAGAACACATAGGTAATAATGAAGAATTATCTCTGGCTTCAAATGCAGCAGAGTATTATGGGATTAAACATAAAATTATAAACCTCTTAAAGAAAAATATAGCCATACCAGGTTAAAGAGTAACAATCTATATGCTACTTACAACTGCAAACACAAAGATGTTAAAAACAAAAGAAATTATGTCAGATAAACAATAACACAAGGAGTAACTGAAATCAACAAGGTGTGAAATCAACATTTTTCAAAAATAAGAAGCAAGGGGGAAAGAAAAAAGGAAAGAGTGGAGGAGAAGAGAAATGAAGGGAAAGAGGGAGAAAAGGAAGGATTTGTAATAGAGAAGTAGGATTTTAACTTCTAGTAAAGGTGATCTGGGCTTCCCAGGGGTAAAGAATCTGCCTGTAATGAAGAAGACACAGTAGACATGGGTGCAGTCTCTGGGTCAGAAGATCTCTAGAGTAGGAATGGCAACCCACCCCAGTATTCCATGGACAGAGGAGTCTGAAGGGCTGCAGTCCATGGGGTTGCAAAGAGTTGGCCATGACTAAGAACACAAGATATGTGGTCTAGGAAATTTGAGCCAACCATCTTACTGAAGGCAACTGAAAAAAACAATAAAAGAAATAAAGTCTATCTTAAAGTATAAACACACTAATGATACAGGAAGGAATGATTTTGCCCAAATCTGGAAGCTGAAAAGAGGAAGCCTAGTTTTCCAAGCCACTTTTTCCATGAGGGAATTTGCAACATGGTTTTTGACGTATATTCAAGGAAGAGTACAGAAGTCAAAGTTAGCCCAAGAAAATCAATCCCCTTCAAACTAGCTAAGGTTTGATATAATTTCCAAAGGGTTACAACTTCTGAGTGAATTGAAAGTAAAACAGTTCTCATAGATTTGTGGTCTGCATATGTATTACCAGAATTGCTCAGAGGGGAGCATGTAAGGACCAAGAACCAACAGAAATAAGAGCCATCTAAAACCAACTCACAAAGACTTAAGATAGTGGAGCTATCAAAATTTAGTAGTTATAAAATAATTAGGCTTACTACGTTTAAGAGTCGGAGAAGGCAATGGCACCCCACTCCAGTACTCTTGCCTGGAAAATCCCATGGACGGAGGAGCCTGGTAGGTTGCAGTCCATGGGGTCGATAAGAGTCAGAAATGACTGAGAAACTTCACTTTCACTTTTCACTTTCATGCATTGGAGAAGGAAATGGCAACCCACTCCAGTGTTCTTGCCTGGAGAATCCCAGGGACGGGGGAGCCTGGTGGGCTGCCATCTATGGGGTCGCACAGAGTTGGACACAACTGAAGTGACTTAGCAGCAGCATGTTTAAAAGCAGAGAAAACATATTTGGAAGTATCTAAAGGAGGGAAAAGAAAACTAAAAACAAATTAGGCAAGAGGCAATAAAACCAGAAATAGGAACTCACACTAAAACAGATACCCATAAACCAGGTTTAAAATACTCTGTTCAAATCAAAGAGAAAATAAAAAGTTAAAACCTCAGAAATTATAAAATATTGGTTAAAAACAGTACCTGACAGGCATCTCTTAATGCAGCTATTCCAGTTTCCCATAACACAGCTTTTGAAGTGTCAGAAAAAGACAAGTAAAAAGAAAAGTTAGACAGCTAATGGTAATATCAGAATCTGTAGGAAGGGTATATCAAAAAACATTCAGCTGATAGAACTAGAAAAAATTCCACTTAGGCTTATTTTTGCTTACTTATCTAAGAGTTGCCATATAAAACAGACACACCTTTAAAAGAGATATTAAGAAAATATTTAATATCTTCATCACTGCCTTTTGATCTGAACATCCGTGATCCAATGAGAAGATAGCCATATAATATATACATGTATATAGAACCATTCTTCTCTTCTTTCTTACAAACGACCTAAAATTTTGCTTTTGACAGCAATATGTACAGCTAAAACTGTCACTTTCCAGCTGAACCTATAATTAGGACTGGCATTGTAACCTCATTCTAGCCAATTACTGTGAGTAGTGATGATTCAGTTCAGTTCAGTCGCTCAGTCATGTCTGACTCTTTGTGACCCCATGGACTGCAGCACGCCAGGCCTCCCTGTCCATCACCAACACCCAGAGCTTACTCATACATGACTACTGGAAAAAACCATAGCTTTTACTAGATGGACCTTTGTTGGTAAAGTAATGTCTCTGCTTTTTAATATGCTCTCTAGGTTGGTCATAGCCTTTCTTGCAAGGAGCAAGGATCTTTGAATTTCATGGCTGCAGTCACCATCTGCAGTGATTTTGGAGCCTCCCCAAATAAAGGCAGCCACTGTTTCCACTGTTTCCCCATCTATTTGTCATAAAGTGATGGAACTGGATGCCATGATCTTAATTTTCTGAATGTTGAGTTTTTTTAAGCTAACATTTTAACTCTCCTATTTCACTCTCATCAAGAGGTTCTTTAATTCTTCTTTGCTTTCTGCCATAGGGTGGTGTCATCTGCGTATCTGAGGTTATTGATATTTTTCCTGGCAATCTTGATTTCAGCTTGTGCTTCATCCAGTCCGGCATTGTGCATGATGTATTCTTCATAGAAGTTAAATAAGCAGGGTGACAACATACAGCCTTGAAGTACTCATTTCCCGATTTGGAACCAGTCTGTTGTTCCATGTTCAGTTCTAACTATTGCTTCCTGACCTGCATACAGATTTCTCAGGAGATGAGTCAAGTGGTCTGGTATTCCCATCACTTTAGGAATTTTCCACAGTTTGTTGTGATCCACACATTCAAAGGCTTTGGTGTAGTCAATAAAGCAGAAGTAGCTGTTTTTCTGCAACTCTCCTGCTTTTTCAATGATCCAGCAGATGTTGGCAATTTGATCTCTGGTTTATCTGCCTTTACTAAATCCAGCTTGAACATCTGGAAGTTTCATGGTTCATGTACTGTTGAAGCCTGGCTTGGAGTATTTTGAGCATTACTTTACTAGCCCGTGAGATGAATTCAACTGTGCCATAGTGTGAACATTCTTTGACATTTCCTTTCTTTGGGTTTGGAATGAAGACTGACCTTTTCCAGCCCTGTGGCCACTGCTGAGTTTTCCACATTTGCTGGCAAATTGAGTGAATTTGCAGCATTATCTTTTAGGATTTGAAATAGCTCAACTGGAATTCCATCACCTTCACCAGCTTTGTTCATAATGATGCTTCCCAAGGCTCACTTGACTTTGGACTCGAGGCTATCTGGCTCCAGGTGAGTATCACACCATCGTGATTATCTGGGTCATGAAGATCTTTCTTGTATAGTTCTTCTGTATATTCTTGCCACCTCTTCTTAATATCTTCTGCTTCTGTTAGTCCATACCATTTCTGTCCTTAACTGAGCCCACCATCTTTGCATGAAATGTTCTCTTGGTATCTAATTTTCTTGAAGAGATCTCTAGTCTTTCCCATTCTGTTGTTTTCCTCTATTTCTTTACATTGATCACTGAGGAAAGGTTTCTTATCTCTCCTTGCTCTTCTTTGGAACTCTGCATTCAAATGAGTATATCTTTCCTTTTCCCCTTTGGCTTAAGCTTCTCTTATTTTCTCAGCTATTTGTAAGGCCTCCTCAGACAACCATTTTGCCTTTTTGCATTTTGTTTTCTTTGGGATGGTCTTGGTCACTGCTTCCTGTACAGTGTCATGAACTTCTTTCCATAATTATTCAAGCTCTCTGTCTATCAGATCTAATCCCTTGAATATATTTGTCACTTCCAATGTATAATCGTAAGGGATTTGATTTAGGTCATACTTGAATGGTCTAATGGTTTTCCCTACTTTCTTCAATTTAAGTCTGAATTTGGCAATAAGGAGTTCATGATCTGAGCTACAGTCAGCTCTCAGTCTTGTTTTTGCTGACTGTATAGACCTTCTCCATCTTTGGCTGCAAAGAATATAATCAATCTGATTTTGGTGTCGACCATCTGGTGACGTCCATGTGTAGAGTCTTCTCTTGTGTTGTTGGAAGAGGGTGTTTGCTATGACCAGTGCATTCTCTTTGCAAAACTCTGTTAGCCTTCGTCCTGCTTTGTTTTGTACTCCAAGGCCAAATTTGCCTGTTACTCTAGGTAGCTCTTGACTTCCTACTTTTGCATCCCAGTCTGATATAAGGAAGAGGACATCTTTTTTGGGTTTTAGTTCTAGAAGGTTTTGTAAGTCCTCATAGTACCATTCAACTTCAGCTTCTTCAGCATTACTTGGTTCATAGACTTGGATTACTGTGATATTGAATGGTTTGCCTTGGAAGCAAACAGATCATTCTTTTGTTTTTGAGATTGCATTCAAGTACTGCAATATGGAATCTTTTATTGACTATGATGGCTACTCCATTTCTTCTAAGAGATCCTTGCCCACAGTAGTAGATTTAATGGTAATCTGAGTTAAATTCACCCATTCCGGTCCATTTTAGTTCACTGATGCCTAAAATATTGATGTTCATTCTTGCCATCTCCTGTTTGACCACTTCCAATTTGCCTTGATTCATAGACCTAACATTCCAGATTCCTTTGCAATATTGTTCTTTACAGCATCAGACTTTACTTACATCACCAGTCACATCCACAACTGGGTGTTGTTTTTACTTTGGCTCCATCTCTTCATTCTTTCTGGAGTTACTTTTCCACTCTTTTTTAGTAGTATGGTGGGTACCTACCAACCTGGGGAGTTCATCTTTCAGTATCATACCTTTCTGTCTTTTCATACTGTTTATGGGGTCTCAAGGCAAGGAGATTGAAGTGATTTGACATTCCCTTCTCCAGTGGACCATGTTTTGGCAGAACTCTATGCCATGCCCTGTCCATCTTGGGTAGCCCTACACAGCATAACTCATAGTTTCATTGAGTTAGACAAGGCTGTGGTCCATGTGATCAGTTTGGCTAATTTTCTGTGATTGTGGTTTTCATTCTGTCTGCCCTCTGATGGAGAAGGATAAGAGGCTTATGGCAGCTTCCTGATGGGAGAGGCTGACTGAGGGCAAACTGTTTCTGATGGGCGGGGCCATGTTCAGTAAATCTTTAATCCAATTTTCTGTTGAAGGGCAGGGATTTGCTCCCTCCTTGTTGCTTGACCTGAGGCCAAACTGTAGTGGAGGTAATAAAGATAACAGCGACCTCCTTTGAAAGGTCCCATGCACACACTGCTACACTGAGAGCCCCCAACCCTTCAGCAGCCCACCACTATACCCATGCTTCCTCTAGAGACTCCTGGACACTCATGGGCAAGCCTGGGTCAGTTTCTTGTGGGGTCACTACTCCTTTATCCTGGGTCCTGGTGCATACAAGGTTTTATTTGTGCCCTCCAAGAGTCTGTTTCCCAGTCCTGTATAAGTTCTGGTTGTTCTTTGGTGGGGTTAACAGCAACCTCCTCCAAGAGGGCTTATGCCATATCTAGGTCTATTGCACCCAGAGCCCCTGTGGCAGGCCACTGCTGACCCGTACCTCCACAAGAGACACTCAGACACAGTTCTGGCTCAGTCTTGGTGGGTGGAAAAACCATAGATTTGACTAGATGGACTTTTGTCAGCAAAGTAATGTCTCTGGTTTTAATATGCTGTCTAGGTTGGTCATAGCTTTTCTTCCAAGGAGAAGCATCTTTTAATTTCATGGCCTGCAGTCACCATCTGCAGTAATTTCGGAGCCCAAGAAAATAAAGTCTGTCATTGTTTCCACTCCCATCACTTCATGGCAAATAGATGGGGAAACAACGGAAACAGTAGTAATGATTAAGTGGGTAGAATTTCCAGGAAAAAAGCATTTTTTAAGTCGCAGATTCTCATTGCACATGTATTTAGCCATTTTATTTGCCCTTTTTTCTGGTTTCATCGCTATTATCTTGCCATCCTAAGGACAAAAGCCTCATGGCAAGGAGAGTGGAACAGTAAGACACAGCCAACTCCTGGTGGCATCATTGTATCTTCATGCCAACCCTGACTGCCTATGTCTCCTTGTGTCTGTTTTGTTACATGAAAGACAAGCAAGCAAAAACAGTTGCCTATATGTATAAGGCCACTGTCACTTGTTTTTCTGATACTTAAAAGTGAACTCTTTTTGTAACTTATATGTTTGGGGTCTAGAGTTCAGTAAAAAGTTACCTTCTATTATTGAAGCTTGCTTTTTGAGTGGACAGAGGACCTCTGTTCCTCCACACTCCTGCCACTCAAAATACATTTCAAACTCCTCAGCCTATGTTCAAAGCTCTGTATAGTTAAACTTCTTCCACCTATTCGATCATTTGGCTGGATATTCCTGATCATTAGTCCCACATGTTTCTGTCAAAAAACTGCAAGGTCAAAGACATTCCCAACCTCCATTCTTTGTTCTCACTCGTGTAAGACTTCCCAGACTGTCTTGTTTGCATCAATTTCTCCTTTCGATGAACTGTCTTTGTACTTGCTAGCTATATCACCTACTTTGTCAAGTAATAATATACCCTTCTATAATGCTATTTATATCACAAGATTTATATATCTTGCATTGTCAACCAGACTGAATTTTTTTTTAATGCATCTCCTTAAACACTTAGTACAGTCGAATCAGATCAGATCAGTCACTCAGTCTTATCCGACTCTTTGCGACCCCATGAATCACAGCACGCCAGGCCTCCCTGTCCATCACCAACTCCCGGGGCTTGCTCAAACTCATATCCATTGAGTCGGTGACGCCATCCAACCATCTCATCCTCTGTCGTCCCCCTCTGCTCCCGCCCTCAATCTTTCCCAGCATCAGGATCTTTTCCAATGAGTCAGCTCTTTGCATCAGGTGACCAAAGTACTGGAGTTTCAGCTTTAGCATCATTCCCTCCAAAGAAATCCCAGGGCTGATCTCCTCCAGAATGGACTGGTTGGATCTCCTTGCAGTCCAAGGGACTCTCAAGAGTCTTCTCCAACACCACACTTCAAAAGCATCAATTCTTCGATGCTCAGGCTTCTTCACAGTCAAACTCTCACATCCATACATGACCACAGGAAAAACCATAGCCTTGACTAGACGAACCTTTGTTGGCAAAGTCATGTCTGTGTTTTTGAATATGCTATCTAGGTTGATCATAACTTTCCTTCCAAGGAGTAAGCGTCTTTTAATTTCATGGCTGCAGTCACCATCTGCAGTGATTTTGGAGCCCCCAAAAATAAAGCCTGACACTGTTCCCCCATCTATTTCCCATGAAATGATGGGACCGGATGTCATGATCTTCGTTTTCTGAATGTTGAGTTTTAAGCCAACTTTTTCACTCTCCACTTTCACTTTCATGGAGAGGCTTTTTAGTTCCTCTTCACTTTCTGCCATAAGGGTGGTGTCATCTGCATATCTGAGGTGATTGGTATTTCTCCCGGCAATCTTGATTACACCTTGTGTTTCTTCCAGTCCAGAGTTTCTCATGATGTACTCTGCATATAAGTTAAATAAGCAGGGTGACAATATACAGCCTTGACGAACTCCTTCTCCTGTTTGGAACCAGTCTGTTGTTCCATGTCCAGTTCTAACTGTTGCTTCCTGACCTGTATACAAATTTCTCAAGAGGCAGATCAAGTGGTCTGGTATTCCCACGTCTTTCAGAATTTTCCACAGAATTTTCCACACTGTGTGTGATCCACACAGTCAAAGGCTTTGGCATAGTCAATAAAGCAGAAATAGATGCTTTTCTGGAACTCTTTTGCTTTTTCCAAGATCCAGCGGATGTTGGCAATTTGATCCCTGGTTCCTCTGCCTTTTCTAAAACCAGCTTGAACATCAGGAAGTTCACGGTTCACATATTGCTGAAGCCTGGCTTGGAGAATTTTGAGCATTACTTTACTAGCATGTGAGATGAGTGCAATTGTGTGGTAGTTTGAGCATTCTTTGGCATTGCCTTTCTTTGAGTAGGACATGCCTAATCTCATTGACAAAAATCAATTAAAAAATGAATAAATAAAATTTTCACATTCTTGTTTATAGTGATGATGATCAAGTTTCTTTTCAAAAGGCTTAACTTCTATTTCACATCTTTCCCACTTCTACTTACTCCAAAAGAATATGAGGCATAATCTGAAATATATCCTTGTGAATTGCCTATGCAAGCCCATAATGGCATCCTCCCCAGAATACTGGACACCTATTGTTTTTCATTCTACCATATGAATATCCTATAAAAATAAAAAAATGCATTACTGTGTGGTATCATTCTTGTTTTCATCCACATGAATATCTTAATATTTAAAACTTTCTAGAAATTTAGATATTAAAAATATTTTAAATTGGTTGTATGTTACATTGAAGTAGAATAAAATAATTTGCTTTATTTTTCAAATAGAACAGAGACCAAAGTATTATAATTCTTATTTCAATTTTAGGCTTTTAAAAATAATGTACTTTGACTAATGACAACTAACATTTGTGAGCCATTTGCATTTATAAGGTGCTTTCACATCTATTTCCTCACTGATGCCTCTCAACAAAATGGTGATTACTTCCATTCATATATGAGGAAACTCAAATATGCAAAGTGACTTACAGTGAGTGCCAAAATTGGAAAGTGTTCATAGCTCTTACAATTCCAAATTCAAAGTGCATTTCAACCCCTTTGGGTTTCAAAGGAAGAGCTTCCGTTGAATGTTAAATTTAAGATCAAGAATAATAAAGTCTTTCTATGGGCTTGAGGTCCTTTGATAAATGAACCCCTTCCTACTTTTTTTGTGAAGAAAGGAGTCATTACTATCTAACATGATATTTAATAGCATAAGCTCTAGAGGCAGAATACCTGGATTTGAAGTCATTAGCTTTGGGATGCCAGGAATATTATTTAACTCCTTTTGTGCTTCAAATTCCTAATCTGTGAGATCAATGCAATAACAGCACTTAGCTCATGGAATTTATTTGACTTGTAAAGCACTCACCACAATATCTATCATATAGTCAATATTCAAAATGTTATCATCACTATTATTATATTCTTAAAGAAGGCCATACTTAATTCTGAATAATATTTATTATCTATACACTATGAATTGCACGTGGCACATTATCTTTGTGTGTTTTACTTTTCCAATGCAAATGTGACTACTCTTAATTTACAAATTAATATATTGAAGTTGAGAGTGCATGGTTAGGTAGCAAGTTCAAGGCTGCACTGGCAGGTATTCTGCTTAGGTTCACCTAATGTCAACCCTTGTTCTTTTCATCTCTATCTGCTGACTCTGTGATTGGGCAATTGGGCTGAATTTCACGTGTGCCTTAGTTTGGTAAAGTCTTAGCAATGGTGTGTACAGTGTTCCCAGAGGACAGAGAGCTATTGTCCCCCAGCATGGGATCAGAGCATCTTTGTGCTCAGCCAACACACCAACTGAACCAGGACTGCATGTGCTGCCCAAGTATTGTCCCAGGAGGAAGGCCACTGTTCACCTCTGGTTCTCTGATCATTTTATACAACTCCAATAAGCCACTGCTTTCAACAATGACTCTCTTACTTTAGCTAAAAGGAACATCAGTCTGAGAGTTATGCTGTGAGAATAATGAGCTTAATCTTTCCACCCCACCACTACCTCCATCCAATATACACAATTATATAAATCTAGTAGACTTAAAATAATAATATACTTAGGTTAATTTATATATTGAATTTATACATGAATTTATATATCATATCTTTTGTTTAGTAGTAAAAATCTTCACCATATAATTTACTTATGAAGAGTTGTGAAGTGGTTAAGAGAAATGTAACTTACAGAACTGTAGAAATAACAGTAAAAAATTATGAAGGAATGGGAACAGAGTGGAGGTAGGGGGAAGTCTTTAAAGAGGGACCTTGGTTTAGGAGGTAGCATAACAGGTTTAGGAGTAAAGATTAAAGTGGGTATAAATCTTGGTCTCTAAAGGCAAGTTTGCAAGATAAGTTCCAATATTTCATTTAGTCAAATTAAATCTGTTTTTCTCAAATTAGGATAAGAAGCTCCTTTCTGGTCTCCTCTCTGGTCCCCAAAAAATACAAGTCAAGGAAATGCCTCTGTATTACTTGTATGAATGAGGAACGCCTTCTAGCTTCTTGTCCATTATGACCACCACAGGCACCCTCAGTTTCAAAACTTGGACTGTATAAAAGATAAGAGTGCTCTGGATGGTGTGTTTGAACCAAGAACGTTTCCCAAGGTCAGGAATGGTGAGGTATACAGTTGAGCATTCCTAGGTATATTATGGGCACAATAAAGGACAGAAATGATATGAACCTACAAGAAGCAGAAGATATTAAGAAGAGATGGCAAGAATACACAGAAGAAGTATACAAAAAAGATCTTCATGACCCAGTAACCATGATGGTGTGATCATTCACCTACAGCCAGACATCCTGGAATAAGAAGTCAAGTGGGTCTTAGGAAGCATCACTATGAACAAAGCTAGTGGAGGTGATAGAATTCCAGGTGAGCTCTTTCAAATCCTAAAAGATGATGTTGTGAACGTGCTGCACTCAATATGCAGCAAACCTAAACTCAGCAGTGGCCACAGGACTGGAAAAGGTCAGTTTTCATTCCAATCCCAAAGAATGGCAATGCCAAAGAATGCTCAAACTACCACATGACTGCACTCATCTCACACGCTAGCAAATTAATACTCAAACTCCTCCAAGCTAGGTTTCAACAGTATGTGAACTGAGAACTTCCAGATGTTCAAGCTGGATTTAGAAAAGGGAGAGGAACCAGAGATCAAATTGCCAACATCCATTGGATCATTGAAAAATCAAGAGAGTTCCAGAAAAACATCTACTTCTGCTTTATTGACTACACCAAAGTCTTTGACTGTGTGGATCACAATAAACTATGGAAAACTCTTCAAGAGATGGAACTACCAGACCACCTGACCTGCCTCCTGAGAAATCTGTATGCAGGGCAAGAAGCAACAGTTAGAACCAGACATGGGACAACAGACTGGTTCCAAATCTGGAAAGGAATACATCAAGGCTGCATATTGTCACCCTGCTTATTTAACTTATATGCAGAGTACATCATGAGAAACACTGGGCTGGATTAAGCACAAGCTGGAATCAAGATTGCCAGGAGAAACATCAATAATCTCAGATGAACAGATGACACCACCCTTTTGGCAGAAGTGAAAAAGAACTAAAGAGAATATTGATGAAAGTCAAAGAGGAAAGTGGAAGAGTTGGCTTAAAACTCAACATTAAAAAAACTAAGATCATGGCATCCACTCCCATCACTTCACAGCAAATTGATGGGAAAACAAATGAAACAGTGTTAGGCTTTATTTTGGGGGGCTCCAAAATCACTGCAGATAGTGAGTGCAGCCATGAAATTAAAAGATGCTTGCTCTTGGAAGAAGAACTATGACCAACCTAGACAGCATATTAAAAAGCAGAGACATTACCAACAAAGTTCCGTCTTGTCAAAGCTATGGTTTTTCCAGTAGTCATGTATGGGGGTGGACTATAAAGAAAGTGTGGAAGAATTGATACTTTTGAACTGGGGTGTTGGAGAAGACTCTTGAGAGTCCCTTGGACTGCAAGGAGATCAAACCAGTACATCCTAAAGGAAATCAGTCTTGAATATTCATTGGAAGGTGAAGCTGAAACACAAGTACTTTGACCAACTGATTTCTTTTCATTGGAACAGATCCTGATGCTGGGAAAGATTGAACATGGGAGGAGAAGGGGACAACAGAGGATGAGATCGTTGGATGGCATCACAGACTCAATGGACATGAGTTTGAGTAAGCTCTGGGAGTTGGTGATGGATAGGGAAGCCTGGTGTGCTGCAGTCCATGAGGTCACAGAGAGTTGGACATGACTGAGTGACTGAACTGAACTGAGGTATATTATATGGCTATTGCCTTTCATGTCTTTCCTCCTCAAGGTGCCAACACTAAATGTCAGGACATTGTTTGCTCTTTTCCAATCTGTACAATTTTCCAGTTTGTTTTATTGTCTTAACATATCTTTCCCTCTCTTTTCTAATAACTTATATTGCTTTCAAAGTTAGTTGCTTCTTATCAAAATAATCACAAGTTCTTCAATAAATTAAAAAAATTTAAAGACAAAGAATACATAACAGCTAAACATTCACTATCTGCAGTTAGGGTTAGGGTGAAAATCTGTGTACCACAAAACCATAGATGTCAGTTGAATTTTTTCATTTAATATTTGTGTACATATTCATAAGGAGACAAAAAAAGTAGAAAAAATTACATCAAAATGAAAAGACTGATAAAACATATCAAAATGCTGACAGTAGTTATTTTTATACCTATGCCTTTCCCATATTTGCTAGAGTGTTGCTTTGGGTATAGTAACAGGAAGCTAGAAGGTATTAATATAACAGAAGACCAGAAGAAGCATATATCTCTACCTAAGGAGGTTATGAAGTGACCTAGCTGTGGTCTCCCAAGCATTCTCAGACACAGGTTAGAACCATCCTTGGGGAAAACATTACTCAGTTTTAACCCTGCAGAAGATACACAAAGTTGTGTCAGATGGAGACCACTACCTGACAAATGTCTTTGCTGAAGACTGTCCTAGAGATCTTAGCAATGCAGCTTCACTGGTTTGCATAATCCCCCCCTTGCTCTGCAATGATCCACACATCTATACATGGTTAGGAGGAGCTCCTTTATGCTTCTTGTGAACCTCTCCACCTGAGGGTAAATTTAGAAGAGGGAAGTTAGTAGGATGAGCTAACACCCATTGGTTCAGTTGATTTCAGGGTAGTGATGGGTAGTGATTTCTCATCTTCCCCTTCCTCCACTATCCATTTGAGATTCCTCTCTCAACTATCATCATTACAGGTCTTGTCAAATGGTATGACTCAAACCTTCATTCTTAAGTGATTGGACCTTTGATGATATTCTTCTGAGGCTGCATGTGATACAGTTAGAACTAGCATGAGAGTCATAACTGGCATGTGTAGTTACAATTGCTGTGTGAGAATGAAGAGATGTCCAATTGGATCATGTAGGCCCCACATGTATCATTCCTTACCTCCTTTATGTAGGAGCAACCCTCCCTCCTCCTGTTTATTAGAAGCAATCACTTCTTATACACAAAGAACACAAAAAGCAGTCATATCTTACATTTCAGTGAGATCTTTGTTGTGTTCCCTGGAAAGAGTGCTGTTGCATTCCCTGGCAAGAGTGCTCCCTTCACACATTGGAATCACTAAAACTGCATAGCTTAGAACTGTCAGAACAAGAAACAAAAATTATTTCTGTGAGACTGGGGTTGGGGAGGGGGTGGCCACAACTTTATTTTATTCTTATGGTGGATTGATGCTGGACCAAATTGATTCTTATGACTTAATTTCAGCAAAACTCTGTTAGTGGACAGAAGGGCTGAAATGAGGGTTATGTAGTACTCTCGAGCCAAATAGTCTGTCTCAGTAGGGCACAGTGATATTCCAGAAACTATTGGAAAGGTGTATAACTCTCTGCTGCAGGTAGCATGGCTCTGCTCTGGAAGTAGAACCCACACTATAGTTCTCCCACTACAGCTTGCCATTAATTCTACCCTGAGTCTTTTTCTCAGATTAAAATTTAATTAAAAGATGCTTACTCCTTGGAAGGAAAGTTATGACTAACCTAGACAGCATATTAAAAAGCAGAGACATTACTTTGTCCACCAAGGCCCGTCTAGTCAAGGCTATGGTTTTTCCAGTAGTCATGTATGGATGTGAGAGTTGGACTATAAAGAAAGCTGAGCACAGAAGAATCGATGCTTTTGAACTGTGGTGTTGGAGAAGACTCTTGAGAGTCCCTTGGACTGCAAGGAGATCCAGTCAGTCTATCCTAAAGGAAATCAGTCCTGGGTGTTCATTGGAAGGACTGATGTTGAAGCTGAAACTCCAATATTTTGGCCACCTGATGCAAAGAGCTGACTCATTTGAAAAGACCCTAATGCTGGGAAATACTGAAGGCACTAGGAGAAGGGGACGAGAGAGGATGGACATGAGTTTGGGTAAACTCCGGGAGTTGGTGATGGAGAGGGAGGCCTGGCACGCTGCGGTTCATGGGGTCGTGAAGAGTTGGACACGACTGAGCGACTGAACTGAACTGAACTGAGTCTTTTTCTACCACTGAAACCTTAACATCTAAACTCGTGCTGGATTACATTTTCAGTTAAACCTGCTACAGAGACTTTACCTATTCTGGCCCCATTCAACACTGGCAATAGGTATATGGATCACAGCAGTTTCCCCAGGTTTGAAATGTATTGCCTTCCTTGATGAGCGTATTAACAATTAGTCCTCTGGGGATGGGTAGTGGGGAGAGGGCGAACAACATCCTTTGTAGTGTTTGTTGATTTCCAGGATGTAAATACTTCCACCATGGACAATTTCAAGCTTCCATCAAAGATCTCCAGAGATACACATTTGAACTCTTTGGACCTAGTCAGAGTCAGGTCCTGTTAGGGTAGAATTGCCACAATATTAGAGAATCTTACCTTTGACAACACGATCATGTGTTTTTACAATGAATTCTAGATCTGAAAATTGACTTAGCTTCAGGAAGGCAGCCTAGCCCTCAGTTTCCTGTTTCTCCAATCTTGCCTTCTTCTGATTTAAAGTATCATGTACATCCTTGTTGATTGCCCACCTATTTTGCTCCTTGGGACATCATGTTCTATTAAGCATCTTCACAACTCTGTGGTCAAGCCCCCTTGGCTGCTCCTCTGACATTACCAGTTGTGATGGTAATTAGAACTGACTGGCCTCTGGCAAATAAGCGTTGCCAATGCTTATTGTAATTCTGGAGCTCTGTCATCCCAATGGCCATAAAGGAACCCAGCTTTATGACTGCTTTTCTGACTATTGCCCCTAGCCTTTAACGGAAAGTAACCATTGAATTTATTCATGAAGCCTGTGCTTCAGCACCTCCCTGACAGCCTTGGTGAATGTTGTGTCCCCTAGACTTATGTGTAATTCTTGGTGAGTCCTCTGGCTTCACAAAATATATCCACGCCAGAATGTTCACTCCATGAGCCTTTCCATTTCTTCCTCTACCACTTGCCAAGACAACTCAGGCATTTCTATTTCTCTTCTTGTGGACCATCACTTTCTCCAAGTTCTAAGAACCATCCTACAAGTAAATTGGTCATGTCTCCCATATCCTTGTCAAGAAGTTAAAAATCTGTGTCCTGAGAAAGTGCTTCCAAGCTAGTAAATTCTTGCTTATTCAATATTATCTGTGGATACCTTAATCAAGAATGCTTAAAATCTAATCTGAGACATAATTCCTATCTCCTGGTAATAAGCATGATAGCTTATTTTTGCAGACCAGTTAGGGGTACAATCTTCCGTTCTTTGTTAGGCTCAGCCCATCTCCACCTGAGTTATGCTGGGATTCAATCCTAACTATTGGCCTTGCATCCAGGAAAAAAGATGAGGGAAATGCTCTGAGAGGTCACCTGTTGACTTGTAGAGAAGAGAAATCTATAGTGTATTCCTGCATTAGGGAAATTCTAGCTCTTATTAGTGGAGAAGGCGATGGCACCCCACTCCAGTACTCTTGCCTGGGAAATCCCATGGATGGAGGAGCCTGCTAGGCTACAGTCCATGGGGCCGCTAAGAGTCAGACACGACTGAGCAACTTCACTTTCACTTTTCACTTTCATGCATTGGAGAAGGAAATGGCAACCCACTCCAGTGTTCTTGCCTGGAGAATCCTAGGGACAGAGGAGCCTAGTGGGCTTCCGTCTATGGGGTCGCACAGAATTGGACATGACTGATGCGACTTAGCAGCAGCAACAGCAGCTCTTATTAGAGAGAGGTTGGCTATCTCATCAAGCTCTGAATCCTAACCTAAATTTCTCAGGGTAGCAGCCCCCAGAAAACCCTATCCTGCATTTAATAGGCTGAGGTTTTCTCAACCAAGGTCCTGACAGATCTCTCTGGACTGAGCATTTAAAATTCTCTGGCAGACCATGGGGTCACAAAGAGCCAGATACGATTGAGTGACTGAGCACACAAGGAGCTCTTATATTAAGGTCTGATCTTACTTCTCCATTGTGCCCACTCTTCCACTATATGAAATAAGGGCCAAGAGCCCTGTGACTCTTATATATAATCTTTTTAACTGCCCTATTTTCATTATACCTCTGCATTAATACAACTGATTAATAACCAGTCAACTTGTTGTCCCTCTAGAAATCCCTCAGGCATTGCAAAAGTGTTCTAGCCACAGTTTTGAAATGCCTGAATCATCTCACCATTAAGGTCATTCCCATCCACCAGGGCTTTTTACCAGATTAATACTGGTTAATAGTTTTAGCCATTGGCCTGTCACCTGGTGACAGGCTTTTCCATGCCCCACATCCACATGGGATGGAGTTCCTCTTGACAGCTAGGCAGTGAGTGGGCTAGTCCTTAAGCCCCATCTCACACACAATCTGATGTCTTAGGCCACTGTTGGTGTACATTATACAGCTTTCCAGGAAAAAGATGCCAATGTGGAACCAGGCATGCAAGACATTTATTGGGGTAAAATTTCTGTGAGAAATAAGGAAAGAGGTAAGGGAAGAAGGAGTAGACAGTGAAAACAATGATTAACTTATATAGGGGTATGGCGGTGCCCTGATGCTAGAGGAAGTTCTTCCATAAACCTCAGTTCTGCTTTCTTGAAGAACTTCGTCACCCATTGTTTTCTGTAGATATTGACTTGATTCTCTGATAGGAATAGGGTTTTAAACTATTACCTTATATGTCATATCTGTTATGACTGCTAGGCACTGTGTCTCCCCTGAGGGATATTTGGGCAAATTTGGAAGCCCAAAGTTTACGGCTTGAATAGTCATAAGCTTTACCAGACTAGGTTCATGTTTTCCTCAGCAAAACAATTTCCTCAAAGATTTAGAGATCTCCAGGTTTGTTTCCTATCACCTTCATGTGCCAACAGCTCCACCCATATGTTATTTTCTGGATACAACACACAGGTTTATGTTTCCTTGCTGCCTTGCTCCCATGTCTCTGCTTTACCTTAATTACTTCCACTGAGGTCATCTGAATACAGGCTTGACTGAGAAGTCCCTATTTCAATCTGCTCTTTGAATCAGGGCTAGGTCCTTTTGCTTGAAAATTCTTCATGAGAGATATTTGAACAATGAGTCCTTTTCTTGTTATCTGATGTACAAAGGCTTTTCTAAACCTGCAAGGTCCCCAAAGAACTTTGGCTTTCTTTTGACCTCTGTTGACAAATCTATTAATTATTGACTTAGTTAAATTTTCTTCCCTGTTTTACCTTGTTAAAAGTATCAAGGAACAGCCAACACAGGAAATTTTTACTCTTTCCAAATACTTCCCTTGAAGCTTTAGGCCTAGTAAGCTCTCATCCTGCCTTCCAATTTATCACAGGCAACTGACTTAACAAATATTTTACCACAACATCCAAGGATGACAGATTTCAAGCTTAACTGCTAAGATAATACCACATAGTTTGGGTTTCTCTTATGGACAGAATATGAGTTCAAAGTATGAATTTTAGATAATAGTAAGGGTGAACTAACAAAAAAAAATCAAAACAATTCAGTGACTTAAGAATTATACAAGTTTCTGTTCTTTTTATGAAACATTCTAAAGAGGGTATTTCACATAGATAAGCAATTGATATTAGCTCTACCATCTTCAACATGGTGGCTCTGATCATCATCTTCTCAAGACTAAAGAGTATTGAGGTACACGCATAGAAGTCTAAAAGAGGCAAAAATAATTTCTGCTCATGTAATATTTGGGTAATTTATTTATGTAAGATAATTCCAAGGGGCTTAGGGGATTGTATTGCTACACTCATAGCTTAGTTACAATTCTATCAGTATGAAAGAAAGTAAGAATGTATTCCCACTGATAGCTCACTCTAACAGTTTCAGCTATTTCAATTTGTCTTCTCTTCAAACTCAACATGTCCATAACAGAACTCATTATTTTCTCCCATAGTCAGCTCTTCATCCTGTTTTTTGTACATCTGTTAATGGCATCACCATTCTTCTAATTATCCCTTCCCAACATATTGGAGTAATGGTTGGCTATTTCTTCACTTTTACTATCCATATCCAACTGAATATCAATAAATTACTTGTTTTTCTCGATTGGTGCTCTCCATGTCATTCTATTTTTTCTGTTTCCAAACCACCAATTTAGGCCATTCCTCATTACTACTTAACTCAATTATTGTGATGACTTTCTGAGTTGTTTGCATAACTCCACGTTTTCCAATTTTCCAAATAACCTGGTGAACTAGCTTTCCAAAGCATTTCTCTGAACTATTAGTTTTATGTCCAACAGTTTTTAAGTCTATACAAAATTATATACCCTTTAATCTGCTATCCAATCTGATGATATACCCTTTAATCTGCTATCCAATCTTGTATTCTATGTCTTTGGCTTTTATTCCAAAAAGATTAGCTGCCAATGCCCACCCCCCACCCCATACATGTACTTTTTTCCACTTCCAAGTTTTTGCTAATCTTATCCTGTACTATGAAATTCACCTTTCCCCTAACTTTAAAGATAGCATAGGCTCTGGAGACCTGATTTCTAATCTCAGTCTCACCACTAGTACATTGACTTTGACAAGATATCTAATATTTCTGTTTCATCACTTTTAAAAATGAGAATGAAAACACCCACTTCTCAAGGCTATTTTTAAGAATAAATACAATTAAGTTCAATAAAGTGCCTATGGGAACCAATAGTAGATTAACTGAAGCAGAAGAATGGATGAGTGAGCTGGAAGATAGAATGGTGGAAATAATTGATGAAGAGCAAAATAAAGGAAAAAGAATGAAAAGAACTGAGGATATCTTTCAGAGACCTCTGGAACAATATTAAACATACCAACATTCAAGTTATAGGGGTCTCAGAGGAAGAAGAGAAAAAGTAAGTCAATGAGAGAGTTTTTGAAGAGATTATAGTTGAAAACTTACCCAGCATGGAAAAGGAAATAATCAACTCCAAGAAGTGCTGAGTTCCATACAGGATAAACCCAAGGAGAAACACATCGAGACACATACTAATCAAGTTAACAGAGATTAAACACAAAGAAGGAATATTAAAAGCAGCAAAAGAAAAGCAACAAATAACATACAAGGGAAAACCCATATGATTAACAGCTGATCTTTCAGTGGAAACTCTGCAGGCCAGAAGGGAATGACAGGATATGTTTAAACTACTTAAACAAAAAAATATACAGCCCAGATTACTCTATCCAACAAAGATCTCATTTAAAATTGATGGAGAAATCAAAAGCTTTACAGACAAGCAAAAGTTGAGAGAATCTAGCACCGCCAAACCAGTTTTAAACAATTATTATAGGAACTGGTGGTTCAAACAGTAAAGCATTCACCTGCAATGCAGAACACCTGTGTTCGATCCCTGGGTGGGAAGATCTCCTGGAGGAGCATATGGCAACCCACTCCAGTATTTTTGCCTGGAGAATTCCCATGGACAGAGGAATCTGGCAGGCTACAGTCCCTTGGGTCACAAAGAGTTGGACATGACTGTGTGACTAAGCACAACACATATAGGCAATAAACACAAGAGAAAGAAAACACCTACAAAGACAAACCCAAACAATTAAGAAAATCCCAACAGGAACATATATATCAATAATTACTTTAAATGGAAATGGATTGAGCCGTCCAACCAAAAGACACAGATTGGCTGCATGGATACAAAAACAAGACCCATACATATGCTGCCTACAAGAGACCCAGTTCAGACCTAGACACACATACAAACTGAAACTAAAAGGATGGAAAAAGATATTCCATGCAAATGGAAGTCAAAAGAAAGCTGGAGTGTCAATTCTCATGCCAGACAAAACAGACTTTAAAATAAATAATATTACAATAGATAAAGAAGAACACTACATAATGATCAAGGGACCAATCCAAGAAGATATAACAATTGCAAATAACAGGGCACCCAAAATAGGAGCTTCTCAATACATAAGGCAAATGCTAACAGACATAAGAGGAAATTGACAGCAACACAATAATAGTGGTGGTGGTTTAGTCACTAAATCATGTCTGACTCTTGTAATCCCATGGACTGTAGCTGCCAGACTCCTCTATCCATGGGATTCTCCAGGCAAGAATACTAGAGTGGGTTGCCATTTCCTTCTCCAGGGGATCTTTGCAACCCAGGGATCGAACCCAGGTCTCCTGCATTGCAGGCAGATTCTTTACCAACTGAGTTATGAGGGAAGCCCTCAGTACTACAATAATAGTAGGGAACTTTAAAAGCCCACTAACACCAATGGAAAGATCATCAAAACAGAAAATTAATAAGGAAACACAAACCTTAAATGAAACATTAGACCAAATGGACCTAATTGATATCTTCAGAACTTTCCACCCAAACTCAGAATAGACTCTCTTCTCAAATGCATATGGAACATTCTATAGGATAGACCACATCTTGGGTCACAAATCAAACGTCAGTAAATTCCAAAGAATTGAAATCATATCAAACATCTTTTCTGACCACTATGCTATGAGACTAGATATCAATTACAGGGAAAAAAAAAAAAAAAAAACCCGTGAAAAACAGAAACACATGGAGATTAAATGATATGTTTCTGAATAATCAAAAAATTACTGAAGAAAATCAAAAGGGAATAAAGAAATTCCTAGAAACAAATGACAATGAAAACATGACAATGCAAAACCTATGGGATGCAGCAAAAGCAGTTCTAAGGGGGAAATTTATAGCATTACAATCCTACTTCAAGAAACAAGAAAAACATCGAATAGACAAGATAAATTTACACCTAAAACAACTGGGAAAAGATGAAGAAAAAACCCCTAAAAGTTAGTAGAAGGAAAGAAATCATAAAGATCTGAGCAGAAATAAATTAAAAAGAAATGAAGGAAACAATAGCAAAAATTAATAAAATAAAAGCTGGTTCTTTGAGAAGATAAAAAATTGTCAAGCCATTAGTCAAACTCACCAAGAAAAAAAGAAAAGAATCAAATCAACAAAATTAGAAATGAAGAAGTAGAGGTTACAACAGACAATGCAGAAATACAAAGGATCATAAGAGACTACTATGAGCAACTATATGCAAATAAAATGGACAACCTGGAGAAATGTACAGATTCTAGAAAAGTTCAATCTTCCAAGACAGAATCAGGAAGAAATAGAAGTTATGAATAAGCCAATTACAAGCACTGAAATCAAAACTGCAATCAAAAATCTCCCCAAAAAACAAAAGCCCAGGACCAGATGGCTTCACAATGAATTCTATCAAACATTTAAAAAAGAGCTAATCCCTAGCCTTCTAAAGCTCTTCCAAAAAGTTGAAGAGGAAGGAACACTTCCAAACTCATTCTATGAGGCCATCATCACCCTAATACCAAAACCAGACAAAGACAACACACAAAAAAAGAAAATCGCAAGCCAACATAACTTATGAACATAGATGTAAAAATCCTAAACAAATTTCTTCCAAACAGAATCCAACAACACATTAAAAAGATAATACACCATGATCAAGTCAGGTTTATCCCAGGGATACAAGGATTCTACAATATACACAAATCAATTGATGTGATACACCATATTAACAGATTGAAATACAAAAACTATATGATAATCTCAACAGATGCAGGAAAAGCTTTTGACAAATTTCCAAAACCCACTTATTATAAAAAAAAAAAAAAAAAAAACTCTTCAAAAAATGGCACAGAAGGGACCTACCTCAACATACTAAGGCCATATATGATAAACCCACAGCAAACATTATTCTCAATAGTGAATAACTGAAAGCATTCGCTCTAAGATCAGGAACAAGACAAGAGTGTCCACTCTCACCACTACTATTCAACATAGTTTTGGAAGTCCTAGGCATGGCTATCAGAGAAGAAAAAGAAATAAAAGGAATCCAGATTGGAATAGAAGTAAAACTCTCATTGTTTGCAGATGACATGATACTACACATAGAAAACCCTAAAGATACCATCAAAAAATCGCTAGAGATAATCAATGAATTTAGCAAAGTGGCAGGATACAAAATCAATACACAGAAATCAATTGTATTCCTATACACTAACAATGAAATATCAGCAAAAGAAGTTAGGGAATCAATGACATTTGCATTGCAACAAAAAGAATAAAATACCTAGGAATAAACCTACCTAAGGAGACAAATGGGGAATCCCTGGTTTCAAATAGTAAAGAATCTTCCTGCAATACAGGAGATCTCGGTTTGATCCCTGGGTTGGGAAGCTTCCCTGGAAGATGAAATGGCAACCCACACCAGTATTCTTGCCTAGAGAATCCCATGGACAGAGGGGGCTGGCAGGCTATAGTCCGTGTTGTTGCAGAGTCAGACACAACTGAATGACTCAGCACAAATGGAACAATTATGTAAAGTAAATTACACATGCCAGGCTTGTAATAATATCTCAACAAATTACATACTTAGGCATCTCAAAAATGTCATTACCATATGTGAAATAGACAGCCAATGGAAATTTGCTGCATGTTTCAGGGAATTCAAACAGGGGCTCTGTAACAACCTAGAGTGGTGTAATGGCAAGGGAAGAGGGAGAATGTTTAAGTGGGAGCGGACGTGGGTGAACCTATGGCTGATTCATGATGATGTTTGGTAGAAATCAACACAATAGTGTAAGGCAATTATTCTTCAATTAAAAATTAATTAAAAAAACAAAGTGCCTATAGATAATATGTATTCAATTAAGGTCAATTTCATTTTCTCTACTGAAATTTTGCCTATTTTCATTATTACCTCCTCCGTTAAGTCTATTGCACTAATTACATTATTGCTAGTCTTGTCACAGATAAATTCCCAAATATCAACCTGCTTGTATAGTTGGATTCTCTCTGTTACACCTCTGCTATTGCCACAAGATAACATCCTGGATCTTCCAGTGGTCCAACGTGAATAAGAGACATACAGAATAGATCTAAATAAAATCAATAGCTTGGAAGAAATCCAACCAAGACTTGGGTCTAACTAAATCCTAATCAACTTATAAATGAGGGTAGGATAATAAATGATTTATTTGTCTTAGGTCACTGAGTTTGGAGTGGTTTTCTATGAAGAATTGTTGTAACAAAACATATAGCTTTACACTGTAATATTTAACATAGTACACTCAACAAATATGCAATAAACTGTACAAAATTTAAGTAAATAAGAACTGTAACCACAATACTGATAACTGTGTACCCTCAAATGAAAAATTATATTAGAAAAAAATAATCTTATAAGATCCTCAGGTTTTTCATTTTCAGAAGCTGCTGATACAAAACCAGCAACTTGGATGGGACAAGATGGTGGAGTACGGAGTTTGGGGGCTTGCGTCTTCCCATGGACATAAGCCATAATTACAACTACATATAGAGAAACTTCCTCTGAGAATAACATGAAGACAAATAGAAGAGACTGTCCACAACTAAAGATAGAACAGAAAAGCTACAGAGACATGGTATGGCCAGGACCCATACCCACAGTGCTGCAATCCATCAACGGGAGGGATATCACAGCCTTGGAGGTTCTCCCTAAAAACCAAAGGCTCTAAATCCTGCTTTGGGCTCCCCAGCTCAGATGACTTGCCCTGGGAAGACGAGCCTCTGAGCAACTAGCTTTGAAAATGACAGACTCTTACCTGTGGACTATAGGAAACCAAGACTCTACACTTGAAGCATGCATGCAAAAACTGACTTCCTTCTAGTCCCAGAAGAAAGGCAACAGTCTGAAAAATGAAGGTCATACATGCTGGAGACCCACTGACTAAGTTTAGGTCATGTTCCAGACAAGCATGGAGCTGTTGGAACTTTCTCTGGGAAAAGAGGAGCTGGTGGGCCTCAGTTTGTGTATACACATATGTGGAGGAGTTGTGGGGGGTAGCTCCTCCTCTACCTAGATGGCTCGGTATAAGAGGTACCATTTCTGAATCTCTTCATCTAACCTATTAGTACCATATGCCTCATCCCAGGTTCATCTGCAGACCCAACAGAATTAGCATCCCTCCAAAAAATTCCAGGAAAACTTTATAGACCAGAGAGAATGGCATGACATATTTAAATTATTGAATGAAAAAAAAAAAACTTGCAACCAAAATACTGTCTGACAAGGTTATTAGGAATTGAAGGAGAAATAAAAAGTTTCCCAGACAAGCAAAAGCTATGTTTTTTCACAACCATTAAATTGAGCTCACACACACACACAAAAGTCAAAGGGCACTTTTTAAGCAGAATAAAAGACCACACTATAAATATAAAAATTACATTCTTTTTAATGGCTGAGTAATACTCCATTGTGTATATGTACAGAGTGAAGTAAGCCAGAAAGAAAAACACCAATACAGTATATTAATGCATATATATGGAATTTAGAAAGATGGTAACAATAACCCTGTGTACGAGACAGCAAAAGAGACACTGATGTATAGATCAGTCTTATGGACTCTGTGGGAGAGGGAGAGGGTGGGGAGATTTGGGAGAATGGCATTGAAACATGTATAATATCATGTATGAAACGAGTTGCCAGTCCAGGTTCGATGCACGATACTGGATGCTTGGGGCTGGTGCACTGGGACGACGCAGAGGGAGGGTATGGGGAGGGAGGAGGGAGGAAGGTTCAGGATGGGGAACACAAGTATACCTGTGGTGGATTCATTTCGATATTTGGCAAAACTAATACAATTATGTAAAGTTTAAAAATAAAATAAAAATAAATAAATAATAAATAAATATAAAAATTACAAAAGCAAATGTTTCCTTTGTTGTTATTGTTGTTTAGTCACTAAGTCATGTCTAACTCCTTCTGCAACCCTATGGACTATAGCTATCCAGTCTTCTCTGTCCATGGAATTTCCCAGGCAAGAATACTGGAGTGGGTTGCTATTTCCTCCTCCAGGGGATCTTCCTGACCCAGGAATCAAACTTATGCCTCCTGCATTGGCAGGAGGATTCTTTACTGCCCATATATATCCTTGGCAAAGGCAAAAATAAGAGTAAAAGTAGTGGATCAACAACCTATATAAATATGTTATAAAGGTTAAAAGACAAAGCTGGTAAAAATCAGCTGATTAGTTAAGGAATACAAAGATGTAAAAGATGACATCAAAAACATAAAATGCTGGTGGTTAGGAATAAAAATGTAGTATTTTTAGAACATGCTTAAATTTAAGCAACCATCAAATTAAATTGACAACTACATACACAGTTTGTTATATAGGAACTTCTTAGTAACCCCAAACCAAAAATAAATAATGTGTGCATGCTCAGTCGTTCAGTCATCTCTGACTCTTTGCAACCCCATGGAATGTAGCCCACCAGGTTTCTCTGTGCATGGAATTTTCTAGGCAAGAATAATGGAGTGGGTTGTCATGTCCTACTCCAGAGGATCTTCCTGACTTAGGGATCAAAATTGTGTTATCTAGCATCTCCTGAATGGGCAGGTGAATTCTTTACCACTGAGCCCCCTGGGAAGCCCCAAAACAAAGAATAGATACAAAAAAAATAAAGATAAAGAAATGTAAACATAATGCTAGAGAAAATCATCAAATCACAAGGGAAGAGAGCAAGAGAAGAAGAAAGGATAAAAGAAGAACAACAAAAATAACTAGAACACAATTAACAAAATGGTAATAAGTAAAAAGTTCAGTTCAGTTCAGTTCAGTCACTCGGTCGTGTCCAACTCTGTGTGACCTCAGGAATGCAACATGCCAGGCTTCCTTGTCCATCACCAACTCCCATAGTTTGCTCAAACTCATGTCCATCGAGTCAGTGATGCCATCCAATGATCTCATCCTCTGTCATCCCCTTCACCTCCTGCCTTCAATCTTTCCCAGCATCAGGGTCTTCTCCAGTGGGTCAGTTCTTCACATCAGGTGGCCAACGCATTGGAGTTTCAGCTTCAACAGTCCTTCCAGTGAATATTCAGGACTAATTTCCTTTAGGAAGGACTGGTTGGATCTCCTTTTAATCCAAGGGACTCACAAGAGTCTTCCCCAACACCACAGTTCAAATGCATCAACTCTATCATGCTCAGCTTTCTTTATAGTCTAACTCTCACATCCATACATGTCTACTGGAAAAACCGTAGCCTTGACTAGATGGACCTTTGTTGGCAAAGTAAGGTCTCTGCTTTTTAACATGCTGCCTAGGTTGGCCATAACTTTCCTTCCAAGGAGTAAGCATCTTTTAATTTCATGGCTGCAATCACCATCTGCAGTGATTTTGGAGCCCCCAAAAATAAAGTCTGCCACTGTTTCCACTGTTTCTCCATCTATTTGCCATGAAGTGATGGGACCGGATGCCATGATATTTGTTTTCTGAATGTTGAGCTTTAAGCCAATGTTTTCACTCTCTTCTTTCACTTTCATCAAGAGGATCTTTAGTTCTCCTTCACTTTCTTCCATAAGTGTGATGTCAACTGCATATCTGAGGTTATTGATATTTCTCCCAGCAATCTTGATTCCAGCTTGTGCTTCAACCAGCCCAACATTTCTCATGATGTACTCTGCATTTAAGTTAAATAAGCATGATGACAATATACAGCCTTGATGTACTCCTTTTCTTATTTGGAACCAATCTGTTGTTCCATGTATAGTTCTAACTGTTGCTTCCTGACCTGCATTCAGATTTCTTAAGAGGCAGGTCAGGTGGTCTAGTATTCCCAAGTCTTGAAGAATTTTCCACAGTTTATTGTGATCCACGCAATCAAAGGCTTTGGCATAGTCAATAAAGCAGAAATAGATGTTTTTTCTGGAACTCTCTTGCTTTTTCCATGATCCAGTGGATGTTGGCAATTTGATCTCTTGTTCCTCTGCCTTTTCTAAAACCAGCTTGAACATCTGGAAGTTCATGGTTCATACACTGCTCAAGCCTGGTTTGGAAAATTTTGAGCATTACTTTACTCAATGGCAGCCCACTCCAGTATTCCTGCCTGGAAAATCCCATGGACGGAGGAGCCTGGTTAGCTGCAGTCCGTGGGGTTGCTAAGAGTCAGACACGACTGAGCGACTTCACTTTCCCTTTTCACTTTCATGCATTGGAGAAGGAAATGGAAACCCACTCCGATGTTCTTGCCTGGAGAATCCCAGGGACAGTGGAGCCTGGTGGGCTGCCGTCTATGGGGTTGCACAGAGTTGGACACAACTGAAGTGACTTAGCAGTAGTTACTAGCGTGTGAGATGAGTGCAATTGTGCGGTAGTTTGAGCATTCTTTGGCATTGCCTTTCTTTGGGATTGGAATGAAAACTGACCTTTTCCAGTCCTGTGGCCACTGCTGAGTTTTCCAAATTTGCTGGCATATTAAGTGCATCACTTTCACAGCATCATCTTTTAACATTTGAAATAGCTCAATTGGAATTCCATCACCTCCACTAGCTTTGTTCATAGTGATGCTTTCTAGGGCCCACTTGCCTTCACATTTCAGGATGTCTGGTTCTAGGTGGGTGATCACATCATCGTGATTATCTGGTTCATAAGGATCTTTTTTGTACAGTTCTTCTGTGTATTCTTGCCACTTCTTCCTAATATCTTTGTCTTCTGTTAGGTCCATACCATTTCTGTCCTTTATTGAGCCCATTTTACATGAAATGTTCTCTTGGTATCTCTAATTTTCTTGAACAGATCTCTAGTCTTTCCCACTTTATTGTTATCCTCTATCTGAGGAAGGCTTTCTTATCCCTCCTTGCTATTCTTTGGAACTCTGTAGTCAAATTGGTTTACCTTTCCTTTTTGCCTTTGCTTTTGGCTTCTCTTCTTTTCACAGCTATTTGTAAGGTCTCCTCAGACCACCATTTTGCTTTTCTGCATTTCTTTTTCTCGGAGATGATCTTGCTCCCTGTCTCCTGTACAATGTCACGAACCTCCATCCATAGTTCTTCAGGCACTTTGTCTATCAGATCTAGTCCCTTAAATCTATTTCTCACTTCCACTGTATAATCATAAGGGATTTGATATAGGTCATACCTGAATGGTCTAGTGGCTTTCCCTACTTTCTCCAATTTAAGTCTGAATTTGGCAATAAGGAGTTCATGATCTGACCCACAGTCAGCTCCCAGTCTTGCTTTTGCAGGCTGTATAAATCTTCTCCATCTTTGGCTGCAAAGAATATAATCAATCTGATTTCAGTGTTGACCATCTGGTGACATCCATGTGTAGAGTCTTCTCTTGTGTTGTTGGAAGAGAGTGTTTTATGACCACTGCTTTCTCTTGGCAGAACTCTATTAATCTTTGCCCTGCTTCATTCTGTACTCTAAGGCCAAATTTGCCTGTTACTCCAGGTGTTTCTTGACTTCCTACTTTTGCATTCCAGTCCCCTATAATGAAAAGGACATCTTTTTGGGGGTGTTAGTTCTAAAAGGTCTTGTAGGTCTTCATAGAACTGTTCAACTTCAGCTTCTTCAGCATTACTGGTCGGGGCATAGACTTGGATCACTGTGATTTTGAATGGAGCCTTGGAAATGAACAGAGATCATTCTGTCGTTTTTGAGATTGCATCCAAGTACTGCTTTCAGACTCTTTTGTTGACTATGATGGCTACTCCATTTCTTCTAAGGGATTCTTGCCCACAGTAGTACATATAATGGTCATCTGAGTTAAATTCACCCATTCCAGCCCATTTTAGTTCACTGTCGACATTCACTCTTGCCATCTACTGTTTAATCACTTCCAATTTCCTTGATTCATGGACCTAACATTCCAGGTTCCTATGCAATATTGGTCTTTATAGCATCGGACCTTGTTCCCATCACCCGTCACATCCACAACTGGGTGTTGTTTTTGCTTTGTCTTTGTCTCTTCATTCTTTCTGGAGTTATTTCTCCACTGATCTCCAGTAGTATATTGGGCACCTACCTACCTGGAGAGTTCATCTTTCGGTGTCCTATCTTCTTGCCTTTCATACTGTTCATGGGGTTCTCAAGGTAGGAATATTGAAGTGGTTTGCCATTCCCTTTTCCAGTGGACCACATTTTGTCAGAACTCTCCACCATGGCCCATCCTTCTTGGATGGCCCTACACTGTATGGCTTAGTTTCATTGAGTGAGACAAGGCTGTGGTCCAGTAAAAAGTAATCAATGAATATTTTAAATGTAAATGAACTAAATGCTTTAATCAAAATAAAGAGGATGGCTTAATGTATATATTAAAAAGACACGTATATATGTTGCTTACAAGAGAATCACTTCAGAGCTAGTGACACAATAGACTGAATCTGAGGGGATAAAAAAATGGTATTCTATGCAAATAAAACCAAAAAGAATTTGTGGGTAGCAATATTTGCATCAGAAAAAAATAAACTTTAAAGCAAAGACTGAATTAAGAGACAAATAAGGACAAAACAGTGATACAGGGATCAATCCAAGAAGAACATATAACATTCACACAC
>NW_011494834.1:800069-800672 GCF_000754665.1 Bison bison bison
ATATACACACACACAAAAATATATATATATATATATATATATATATATCCAACATAGGAATACCAAATGCATAAGAAAATATTAACAAACATAAACAGAGATATTGCCAGTAATAGAATAGTAGAGGACTTCAATAGCCTGCTAACATCAATGGTTAAATCATTTAGACAGAAAATCAATAAGGAAACATTGGCATTAAATGACACCTTTTTCCAGATGGACCTAATACATTCATCAGACATTCACCCATAAATAGCAGAATACACATTCTTATAAGTGCATGGGACACATTCTCCAAGATAGATCACACATTAGGCAACAAAAGAGTCTCAATAAATTTAAGACTGAAATCATATCATGCACCTCTCACCACAACTGTATGAGCCTAAAAATCAGCTTCAAGAAAAAAGCTGAAAAAAATGTAGAGTCTAAACAGCATGTTACTAAACAACCAATGGGTCACTGAAGAAAAAAAATCAGAGGGCCAAAAATGCCTGGAGACAAAGTAGGACCATAACATTTCTAAAATACAATAGTGTTGGAGCAAGGACAGTTCTAAGAGGGAAATCTATAGCAATAAAAGACCTATCTTATTTGAAAAAA
>NW_011494834.1:801271-802379 GCF_000754665.1 Bison bison bison
ATGCCTTAGAACTCATTTTGCAAAGGTGGCATCACATGCCACTTAGAGAAAAACACCACATGCACACACACAAAATAACAGGCCAATATCACTGATGGGCATAGATGCACAAAAAATCATCTACAAAATATTACCAAACTGAATTCAATGATACATTAAAAGGGTCATATACCAGAATCAAGTAGGATTTATTACAGGGATACAAGGATGACTTAATATCCAGTCAATCAACATGACACACCACATTAACAAACTGAAGGATAAAAATAATATTATCATCTTGGTAGATGCAGAAAAAGGTTTTGACAAAATTCAACATGATTTCACAATTAAAAACCTTTCCACAAAGTGAGTATAGAGGGAACATTCTCAATATGATAAAGGCCACATACTCAGAGCCAACATCAAAAGTTTTCACCAACTTTTCACCATGATCACCTAAGATCAGAAACAAGACAAGGATGCTCGCTCTCACTACTTTTATTTAACATAGCATTGCAATTCCTACCCATAAGAGTGAGACAAGAAAAAGCAATAAAATGTATCCAAACTGGAATAGAAAATGTAAAACTCACTGTTCGCGGGTAATATAATACTACATGTAGGAAATCCTAAAGATACCACTAAAAAAACCATTAAAATTGATCACTGAATTCAGGAAAGTTTCATGGTACAATCCTAATACGGAAATGTGTTGAATTTTTATACACTATCAAGAAATTTTCAGAAATAGAAGTTAAAATAATCCCATTAACACTCACATCAAAAAGAATAAAATACCAAGAATAAAACTAACTGAGGCAAAAGACCTATACTTGGAAAATTATATTTCAATGATGAAAGAAATTAAAGAAGACACAAACAGATGGAAAAATATACCTTGTTCATTGATTGGAAAAATAAATATTGTTTAAATGATCATACTACACTGCACTCAATATGCCAGCAAATTTGGAAAACTCAGCAGTGGCCACAGGACTGGAAAAGGTCAGTTTTCATTCCATTCCCAAAGAAAGGCAATGCCAAAGAATGCTCAAACTACAACACAATTGCACTCATCTCACATGCTAGTAAAGTAATGCTCAAAATTCTCCAAGCCAGGCTTCAG
>NW_011494834.1:802479-817829 GCF_000754665.1 Bison bison bison
AAAGAAAGGCAAGGCCAAAGAATGCTCAAACTACCACACAATTGCACTCATCTCACATGCTAGTAAAGTAATGCTCAAAATTCTCCAAGCCAGGCTTCAGCAATATGTGAACCATGAACTTCCAGATGTTCAAGATGGTTTTAGAAAAGGCAGAGGAACCAGAGATCAAATTGCCAACATCTGCTGGATCATGGAAAAAGCAAGAGAGTTCCAGAAAAACATCTATTTCTGCTTTATTGACTATGCCAAAGCCTTTGACTGTGTGGATCACAATAAACTGTGGAAAATTCTTCAAGAGATGGGAATACCAGACCATCTGACCTGCCTCTTGAGAAACCTGTATGCAAGTCAGGAAGCAACAGTTAGAACTGGACATGGAACAACAGACTGGTTCCAAATAAGAAAAGGAGTACGTCAAGGCTGTATATTGTCACCCTGCTTATTTAACTTATATGCAGAGTACATCATGAGAAACACTGGGCTGGAAGAAGCACAAGTTGGAATCAAGGTTGCTGGGAGAAATATCAATAACCTCAGATATACAGATGACACCACCCTTATGGCAGAAAGTGAAGAGGAACTAAAGAGCCTCTTGATGAAAGTGAAAGAGGAGAGTGAAAAAGTTGGCTTAAAACTCAACATTCAGAAAACAAAGATCATGGCATCTGGTCCCATCACTTCATGGGAAATAGATGGGGAAACAGTGGAAACAGTGTCAGACTTTATTTTTTGGGGCTCCAAAATTACTGCAGATGATGACTGCAGCCATAAAATTAAAAGATGCTTACTCCTTGGAAGAAAAGTTATGACCAACCTAGATAGCATATTAAAATGCAGAGACCTTACTTTGCCAACAAAGGTCCGTCTAGTCAAGGCTATGGTTTTTCCAGTAATTATGTATGGATGTGAGAGTTGGACTGTGAAGAAAGCTGAGCACCAAAGAATTGATGCTTTTGAACTGTGGTGTTGGAGAAGACTCTTGAGAGTCCCTTGGACTGCAAGGAGATCCAACCAGTCCATCCTAAAGGAGATCAGTCCTGGGTGTTCTTTGGAAGGAATGATGCTAAAGCTGAAACTCCAATACTTTGGCCACCTCATGTGAAGAGTTGACTCATTGGAAAAGACTCTGATGCCGGGAGGGATTGGGGGTAGGAGGAGAAGGGGATGCCAGAGGATGAGATGGCTGGATGGCATCACCGACTTGTGAGTTTGAGTGAACTCCGGGAGTTGGTGATGGACAGGGAGGCGTGGCATGCTGCAATTCATGAGATTGCAATGAGTCAGACACAACTGAGTGACTGAACTGAACTGAACTGAACCCTAGGAAACCTACAGATTCAATGAAAGCCATATCAAAATACCAATAGTATTTTTCAGAGAACTAAAACAAATAATTCTAAAATTTGTATAGAACCACAAAAGACTCAGATAGCCAAAGAAATCTTGAGAAAAAAAGAACAAAGTTGGAGGTATCATGCTCTTAGCATTCAAACTACCTACAAAGCTATAGTTATCAAAACAGACTAGTACTGACACAAAAAACAGGCACATCAATCAATGGATCACAGAAATGAACTCACATGTATATGGGTAATTAATCTATGGTATAGGAAGCAAGAATATACAGGAGGGAAAAGAAAGCCTCTTCAATAAATGATGTTGGTAAAACTGGACAGCTACATGTATAAGAATCAAATTGGACCATTTTCTTACAACATATGTAAAATAAACTAAAAATGGATTTAAGATTAAATATTACTGGACACCTTAAAACTGCAAGAAGAAAACAGCCAGTATGCTCTTTGAATTCAGCCTTAGCAACTTGGGGGCTGGTGGGATAGGGATCTATCACCTTTCATAAGGGAAACAAAGGCAAAAAATAATCAAATGGGGCTACCTGAAACTAAAAACTTTGCTTTTAGTGAAAGCAAAATGAAGGGAACTATCAACACAATGAAAGGCAAGCTATTGAATGGGAGAAATATATTTGCAAATGATATATTAGACAAAATTATACAAAGAAATGATACAACTCAATCTCAAAACAATGAGCAATTCCAATTAAAAATGGGCAAAGACCTGAACAGACACTTTTCCAAAGACATTCAGGTGGCCGACTGAGAAATGAAGAGATACTCAACATCACTAATCTTCAAAACAGGTAAATCAAAACCACAGTGTTGTATCACCTCATGCCTGTCAGAATGGCTGACTTAAAAGCCAGCAAATAAGTGTTGGTGAGGATGTGGAGAAAAAGGAACCAATGTATACCATTGGTGAGAATGTAAACTAGTGTGGCCACCATGGAAAACAATATGGAGGGCTTTTTTTTTTTCTTTAATTTTATCTATTTTAAAAGAAACCACCAAACAATCCAGCAATTCTCCTTCTTGGTATTTACCTCAAGAAAACAAAAACACTAATTCATAAAGATATACACACTCTTAAATTTACTGCAGCATTATTTACAACAGCCAATGTATGGAAGCAACTTAACACTCATTGATAGATAAATGAATACAGAAGATGTGTCATAATGCAATATTGCCCAGCCTTTAAAAAATGAAAGCATTCCATTTGTGACAATACGTTTGAACCTAGAGGGTATTATAATAAGTCAAATAAGTCAGACAAAAAATTACAAACGTCCTTATGAGTGGAATATAGTTAACAAAAGAACCAGCAAACAAAACAAAATATTATAGTAATATACTTACACAGCGGAGAAGGCAATGGCACTCCACTCCAGTACTTTTGCCTAGAAAATCCCATGGATGGAGGAGCCTGGTAGGCTGCAGTCCATGGGGTCACTACAGTTGCACAAGACTGAGCGACTTCACTTTCACTTTTCACTTTCATGCATTGGAGAAGGAAATGGCAACCCACTCCAGTGTTCTTGCCTGGAGAATCCCAGGGACAGGAAGCCTGGTGGGCTGCCATCTATGGGGTCGCGCAGAGTCGGACACAACTAAAGCAACGCAGCAGCAGCAGCAGCATACTTACACAGACAGAACAAACTGATAACTCCCATAGGGAGAAGAATGCACAGTTAGGGAAAATAAGTGAATAGTATTCAGAGATGCAAACTTCTAGCTATAATTCAAACAACAAGTTTATAATAAACAGCATATGGAATATAGACAATAATGCTATAATAATTGGGGGTTTCCCTGTTGACTCAGTGATAAAGAATCTGCCTGCCAAGCAGGAGACCTGAGTTCAATCGGTGGGTCGGGAAGATCCTCTGGAGAAGCAAATGGCAACCCACTCCAGGATTCTTGCCTGGGAAATCCCATGATTAGAAGAACTTGGCAGGTTACAGTCCATGATGATGCAAAGAATCAGACATAACTTCAGTTCAGTTCAGTTCATTCGCTCAGTCGTGTCTGGCTCTTTGAGACCCATGAACCACAGCACGCCAGGCCTCCCTGTCCATCACCAACTGCCAGAGTTTACCCAAACCCATGTCCACTGAGTCAGTGATGCCATCCAGCCATCTCATCCTCTGTCGTCTTCTTCTCCTCCTGCCCTCAATCTTTCCCAGCATCAGGGTCTTTTCAAATGAGTCAGCTGTTCGCATCAGGTCGCCAAAGTATTGGAGTTTCAGCTTCAACATCAATCCTTCCAATGATCACCCAGGACTGGTCTCCTTTAGGATGGACTGGTTGGATCTCCTTGCAGTCCAAGGGACTCTCAAGAGTCTTCTCCAACACCACAGTTCAAAAGCAGCAATTCTTTGGTGCTCAATTTTCTTCACAGTCCAACTCTCACATCCATACGTGACTACTAGAAAAACCATAGCCTTGACTAGATGGACCTTTATGGACAAAGTAATGTCTCTGCTTTTTAATATGCTATCTATGTTGGTCATAACTTTCCTTCCAAGGAGTTAGTGTCTTTTAATTTCATGGGTGCAATCACCATCTGCAGTGATTTTAGAGCCCCCCAAAATAAAGTCAGCCACTGTTTCCACTGTTTCCCCATCTATTTCCCATGAAGTGATGGGACCGGATGCCATGATCTTCGTTTTTTGAATGTTGAGCTTTAAGCCAACTTTTTCACTCTCCTCTTTCATTTTCATCAAGATGCTCTTTAATTCTTCTTCACTTTCTCCCATAAGGGTGGTGTCATCTGCATATCTGAGGTTATTGATATTTCTCCTGGCAATCTTGATTCCAGCTTGTGCTTCATCCAGCCCAGCATTTCTCAGTGACTAAAAAACAATGTGTTCAGTCCTTAAGTCATATCCAACTCTTTGTGACCCCATGAATTGCAGCACATCAGGCTTCCCTGTCCTTCACCATCTCCTGAAGTTTGCTCAAACTCATGTCCATTGAGTCAATGATGCCATCCAACCATCTCATCCTCTGTCACCCCCTTCTCCTCCTGCCCTCACTCAATCTTTCCCAGCATCAGGGTCTTTTCTAATGAGCTGGCTCTTTGTATCATGTGGCCAAAGAATTGGAGCTTCAGCTTGAGCATCAGTCCTTCCAATGAGTATTCAGGATTGATTCCCTTTAGGACTGACTGGTTTGATTTCCTGTACCCCTTTACCTAGGTCCAAATAATTCCATTTTGTTTCCTCAGTGGAAAAGGATGTTTTTTAAACTTAGACATATCTGTGTTTGCATCCCAGCTCTTACCTGTATAGTAAATGTGTGACCTAGGGAGGGTAATTTAAACTCTATGGAGAAAATAATGCATATTCCATGGGCTAATTTATAATTTGAATTTAAATATGAAAGTATGTTACAAGTATTTATAATTGCATCTGGTATGTGGTATACAAAGAGGTAAATTAAAAAATACCATTATTATTTTGTTGTGAGGACTTCATAAAACTTCAAACTTCAGTTAAAATTGAATCCTCACTTTAGTCCATATGAGTCATATTAAAAGAGAATTATACTATGTATACCCTGCAATATCATTCATTAGCTATTGCCATGTTTGGGATGACTGACATTGATACTGAACAGCTGTGTTAAGGTACTGTTTTTCTTAATTGAAGTATAATTGATGTATAAAGTTATATTAGCTTCAGGTGTATAACATAGTGCTCTATCAAATATATTACCAAATGATGATCAAGGCAAGAAGAGTAAATATCTGTCACCAAACAAAATTAGTACAGTTATTGTTTTTTACAAACTGTGGAAAATTCTTAAAGAGATGGGAATACCAGACCACCTTTTCTGCCTCCAGAGAAACCTGTATGCAGGTCAAGAAGCAACAGTTAGAACCAGACATGGAACAATGGACTGATTCAAAATCAGGAAAGGAGTACATCAAGGTTGTATATTGTCAACCTGCTGGTAAAGGGGTGTCAAAAACAACTTCCCTTATAACTTTTTAAGAGTACATTGTGTCAATTATTCATATTTAACTTTGGTTAAACTTCAATTGAATATTTATAGTACATCTGTTTACCTAGAGGTCACTTTTTCAGCAGTCTCTGGATTCTTACAAAATCATTCCTCTGTTCATTTATGTATTGAATAAAAAATCACTGATTTTTAAGAAACTAGGAAGATAACAAAGAACCCATGGTCCCTTCCTGCAGGGTATTTACAGTCTAATTGGAAGACAGATATGCAAACAAATAACTCAAACTCAGTAGTAATTAGGACAATGCTAATTAACCAAGATTTAAACTCATCAACTTGGCAAAAATTAAAATTTTGTATAATGCTGAATGTTGGCAAGGATATGAGAATCCCAAATGTAGGAATCATGATGCAGTAATATTCAACACTGTGTAATGATGAATTTTGTTTTAGATATGTTAAATTTGAAATATCTGTGGAAAACCAAGTGAGGGTATCAGTTTGGAAGCTGGGTGCTCTCCAAAGGAATATAGCTTTAGGAGCTATACTTGAGTGCAACTCTAGAAGCCAAAAAAAAAAACAAACAAAACAACTAAACTATTAATAAAAGGTCTTGAGCAGAAAAGATTCAAAGTCCGATCACTAAGTGTCATGTCTGTGATGAAGACTGGGTGAGACTGTTCATGATGAGTTTTTACTATGCCAAACTAAAGGGAATGTGGTTGAATAAAGCAAAGTGTTGAATTGGTATCTGTTAATGAGATATGGAGCTCTGAGTCAGCTGACTCAGGTCCCTGGGCAATCTTCAGATTGTGCAGCTTTTCCCTTCTTTAGATTATGCACTCTGAAAATTTCACGGAATCTATAAATCCATCCCTAGAGCAAAATAGAAACACATTTCAAAGTGTTATATGTCCTCTGATGGATCCCAGCTTAAAAATACCTGAAAAGATTAATTATTAATATGACTTTCTTTTTCCTTTCACCTAATCATATTTTTCCATAATCTATCAGCTAGTGGCAATGGAGCTCACTGCAGATGGTAGAAAAGGTGACACCAGCATTAAATTTAATTCCATTGTGGCATAAGCTCACAGCAGTCCCAGACTGTCTCAATAGGGTTTAAAGTAAAAAAGAACTGACTAATAAATGTTATTGTTCCTGGAAATTGATATAAAAGAAACCTAAATTCCATTTTTTCACTTTTTCATCTTTGTGTCTGTGTATGTTAGATTGCTGTTTATAAAGCTAAGATATCTTCTGAACCCATTTTCAGTGGCCAAGTGGTATGGAAATAATGACAAAGAAACTGAATAGTGACACTTGTGTGTCCTGGATAAGGAAATTAAATGCCTAGGAATTTACTCTCATGACTAGGTGACTGTCATTCCAAGTAGTGAGATAATAACTGCAACAACAAAACCTAAAGCCTTGATAATGAATGGTGAAAACTAGACAGAAGTCCTGTCCTCCTTCATAAAATAATGAAAATTAATAATAAGAAAGAATGTTTAATCAAGTGAACTTGTCAGTCCTTTACCATTATTTATACTACGTTATTTTTCCAGTTCAGTTTTAAGTGTAAAATAACGACTTTTCCACCTTTTTTTTCCCCTTGGAGTTCAGGACATTTACTTCTGACATTATCTTTTTGACGTAGTTTACCTTCATCTATCTATTAAAAAAACAGTTGTAAGATAGAGTGAAATAGCACTAGAAGTAAATCAGAGTATCTGGGATCAAATCTTACACCTGATAACACTGGTGTATCTTGGAGCAAATCTGTATATATCTCTACTTTTCTGATTTACAAACTGAAGACAATACTTTCCCTTTCTATCTGATAAGGCTGCTGCAAGGATCCAATGGGGGAAAGTATTCAAAAGATTTTTGTCAACGTTGGCTCAAATTTTAAATGAAGAAACTATTGCTTAGACAAATTAGCTTCGTTGGTGATGAGCACTTGTATAAACTGCTCAAAGGGTGTGTGTGAGAGAGAGTGGAGTGTGAGATACTGCCTGGACCCCAGGGGACCAGCCGGATTAAGTTTAGATGATTGCCGAACTACTCTATAAAAAGGGAGGACCCTAATAATCACAGGGCTTTATTTTGCAAAGCATTGTTTACAAATTTGAGGCCACAGTTGAGTTGTTTGACGTAACAGTAGAAACATAAAAGGCAGGGAGAAGGAGAGAGAGAAAACCTAATGTTTGGTCATTAAATAAGGGACATGGATGAAAAAAAATTAAATGGAGAATTGTATTAAATTGTTTGCTCTGCTCTGTGATGTGAGATGTGAATTTTTTCTTAGTCCCATGTGAAATCTTTTTCTTACTTTTAAAAAAAATATTTTTTGATTAATGGAAAATTGCTTTACAATTTGTATTGGTTTCTGCTGTACAACAGTGCGAATCAGTCATTTGTTGTCGTTGTTCAATCACTAAGTCCAACTCTTTGAGACCCCAAGGACTGCAGCACGGCCAGGCTTCCTTGTTCTTCACTATCTCCCGGAGTCTCCTCAAACTCATGTCCATTGAGTCGGTGATGCCACCCAACCATCTCATCCTCTATTGCCCCCTTCTCTTTCTGCCCTCAATCTTTCCCAGCGGCAGGGTCTTTTCCCTCCCTCCCCTTCCCCCAACCCCATCCCTCTAGGTCATCTTTATTACAATCTCTCTCTGGCTCAGTGTTTCAGGAAGGAGGCTTGCATGGGCAGGTTGGGGGGCAGGTGTTGATGGAGGGGTGGGTGGGGGAGAGGGGGTAGTTGGGGGTGGTGAGGGGTAGGGGGGGTGGGAAATGCTGCAAAGCCCTGAGTTCTACTTCAAGGCTGAGGCAGAACTAAACCAGAGACTGCCCCCCGGGAGGGCAGCCAGATAAGAGCTACATGGGGATTAGCAGAGATAAAAAGATGAACTCAGAAGTCCATAAATATGACTAATTATTTTACTGTTGTAACCAGCCAACTCATGAGTCTGACAGAAAACAACAAACAACTTAGTATCCCAGAGAAAGGAGGAGTGACTGTGTTATAATCTGTGGTCTTTCAACTCCTCACCATAGTTACAATAACAGTTTAGCTCTTTAAATCTCCATGGGTGGGGGATGCATTCAGTGAGTTCTATTTCCATCATTAAATTTTATTGTTCCTCCAAATCTTCTCTCTACCAAAATATATCTCACCTATACCTTAGAATTAACCTTATATAAACCACTCCCTCTCCTCACTGTAATTAGTTATATATTCCAACACACCATAGCAGTAAGTATCTTTCTTTAATAAGAAAAAAACACCACGAATCTATGGAGTCAGTTTAAAATAAAAAACTACATAAGCATGTAAAAAACTCATCTATGAAGGCCTTTGAAATATTTTGAATTTTATTTTCACATATATTTGAGTCCATTTTTGATTATCCACTGCTTTCTTCACAGAATATCTAGTTTATCACCATGTATTCAGAGTCGGTGCTTGCTTTTACCTCAGTTTGCCTAATGAAAATCTTTGACTAGATGTATCAGCAGCATGAAGCATCTTTGTGTGGCTTAATGATAATTTATCATCTCACGGGTACCTTAGGGCAGTAGTCTGGACTCAGATGAAAAAGGCGCTCTGCTTAGTGTCTCCCCAAAGGAAGTCAAGGGATTAGCTGGGGCTGCAATCTCGTCTGGGTCTCAGGACCTCAAGAAGCATCTTGCACATGTCTTTAGGAACATGGCTATTGAAATAATATTTCCTTCCTATTAGGCTTAAGAACCAGAAATGCAAGTTGGTGAACTGTTGGATTTTTACAAAGACTGAGGGACTCTTGCATTTCGAGTGTAAGATCTGGGAGAACCTAAACATCGTGCAGTGTGAGGGACAGTCCTGCTCAGTGAGGAACTGTCACCTACAACTGTCAGCGTGCCCCAATGAGAGACACCCTTGTATTCTACTGAGATGGCAGAGGCTCACAGATACATTGAAAGAGAACCCCAACTTCTTTGACGCATCTATATGAACGACTCCAAAGATTAAACTCCTGTGGTTGTTATGCCGCCTTGTTTCACTCTACAGGTGATAAACAGGGAATGACATAGGACAGTACCCAATCTACTGAGGTCAGTCATACCATCATGAGCTTATGATGCTGGTTCATTCATCAGGGCAATCAAATATGCCAAGATATACGTCTACTATTACTACCAAATGAATCAGAAACTAGGCATTATTAACCAGTTGTTTTTAAAATGTTGACTGAGTTTCTACTTTCTACTATTAAAACATTGAAAGTGAAAGTGAAAGTCCTTCAGGCATGTCCAACTCTTTGCAAGTCCATGGACTATACAATCCATGGGATTCTCCAGGACAGAATACTGGAGTGAGTATCCTTTTCCTTATCCAGGGGATCTTCCCAATCCAGGGATCAAACCCCAGTCTCCCACATTGCAGGCAGATTCTTTACCAGCTGAGCTACAGAGAAGCCCATTGAATAACAGGTAAAAGAAAATATTAAAGATGGGAGGGGTGTTTGGGAGGGAATAGATGCATGTATATGTATGGCTGAGTCCCTTTGCTGTTCACCTGAAACCCACAATATTGTTAATTGCTATACCCTAGTACAGAATAAAAAGCTTAAAGTTTGGAAAAAAAGAAACTGTTAAAGATTAAAGACTCATAAAGACAGTAATTTCCTGATTGCTGACAAAAGAATATCAAACGCAAATAGATTTTGACAAAGATTATTTGTTTGACTTTGCTATCCAGGGTGAGCAGGAAAGAGTTCTTTGACAGTTATCAATGACCAATACATAGGATGTAGGAGAGCACTCAACACTGCATATTTGCCATCTGAGGTATTTAAAAGGCTCTCACATTTTTTTCTCTATGCATTGTAATTGTAATTACAGTGACTCAATAAATGTGAGAGCTATAATACTATCAAATATCATTGTATACTATGTGGATAATAGATGATGAATCTGTTATTAAAGCAACTTTAATTGCCCATTTAAGTATATGTCTTGATAGCGAAAATATAATATAGGTTATTATATTGCTATTATATTATATTGCATAGTATAATAATGCTTAATTAGATCCAAGATCTTGGTATTAAATACCACAAAGTTTCTCACTGGGCTTCTCTGATACCCATTGAATTTATTAGTTCTACTGAAGCTATAATAGATAGACTATACATCCAAATGCTAACAAGCAATGCATATGGGTAGGTACACCATGAAAATATGGAATTGACTGGCAGTTCTACTGTGAGATCTAGAAATAGATAGATAGCTGGAATTAAAAGATGAATATTCTAAAATTAAACTGAATATTTTTGCTATTGCAAAACTCAGCATTGTTTAGGCTTACTATGCCTTATTTAGCAGTAGTAACTATTGTGAGACTGCTGAACCAAGAACATTAATTACCCAGCTACTGAGATGAAAACGTTACTACTCTTATTTATTATCATTTGAATGTTGGCCACATACTTACCATACCTCTGAACCACTTCTGATTTCTTTTCTCCTGTTTATAAGTTGTTTTAGTTAATGCAATTCCATTAATCTAAGATAAGAACACTGGATCTTCAAGAGACCAAAAGAAGATTTTATTAAGTGACTTTCACAGAATGAATAAGTCAGTCTTACTAAAAATACCTATCTAAGAATGGAAATTTTTGGAAAAGTTTTTTTTTTAAATATATGGAATATATTTTAAGAATTATTTTACTGTATGAAAAGAAAATTTAACAAGGTTTCCAGAGATTTGTTTGATACTTTTAAAAATTATAAAAATTTAGAGATCACATTTTGAGTGGATTTTTAACTGGAAGAATATAAAGTATGCAATTTGAGAGTCCCTTAGACAGTAAGGAGATCCAATCAGTACATCCTAAAGGAAATCAACCCTGAATATTCATTGGAAGGACTGATGCTGAAGCTGATACTTCAATACTTTGGCTACCTGATGCGAAGAACTGACTCATTTGAAAAGATCCTGAGGCTGGGAAAGACTGAAGGCAGGAAAAGAAGGGAACGGCAGAGGATGAGATGGTTGGATGGCATCACCAACTCATGGATGTGAGTTTGAGTAAACTCCAGGAGTTGGTGATGGACAGGGTACTCTGGCGTGCTGCAGTCCATGGGGTCGCAGAGAGTCGGACACGATTGAGTGACTGAACTGAACTGAAACCATAAAACAAAATACAGAACATACTACACTAATTTTCCAACCCCAAGTTCAACCTTTGTTTATACTGACTTGTAAAACTAATTAGAGAATATTGGGGAAAAGAAAAATATAACAATTAAAATATTAGTAAGACAAACCAAATTCAAATTATGGGTGTTTATCAGACCTTGATTCTTTAAATCGAATGGCAATCACACTTAATCCTGGCTACTTGATACAGTTTAGAAAGTAGTTGCTGCTGCTGCTGCTAAGTCAATTCAGTCGTGTCCAACTCTGTGTGACCCCATAGACGGCAGCCCACCAGGCTCCCTGGGATTCTCCAGACAAGAACACTGGAGTGGGTTGCCATTTCCTTCTCCAATGCATGAAAGTGAAAAGTGAAAGTAAAGTCTCTCAGTCATGTCCGACTCTTAGCGACCCCATGGACTGCAGCCTACCAGGCTCCTCCATCCATGGGATTTTCCAGGCAAGAGTACTGGAGTTGGTTGTCATTGCCTTCTCCGAGAAAATAGTTGGGCACACTCAACTGGGCTGGTTATAATATATATTTTCTAGTATCCAATAACTTATGCTTTTGCTAAGTAGTATTAGCAAAATACTATTTTTAAGATTTTTATAGTGTTTCAGATTTACAAAATACTTCCTCTTAACTCTCTCTCTTACTTACTCATAACAATATCTTTGTGATATTGTGTGAAGGATCTCATTTTATGCACTTGGAAATTGGGAATCCTGCTGTTAAGTGATTTGACCAAAACTGTAAAGGTTCTATGGGGCAGGAGATGGAGATCAATGGTGGTAACCTGCCTCTGATTCCCATATTCTCACTGCCTCATCTCTCTCATCTTTAGTACCCCTCATTAGCTGAGGACCCCCTCATGAGACTGTTCTGTTTCAGCATAATGAAAAAAAAGCACTCAATGGAAAGCATTCCGGTTCTCAGATTCCTGTGTATGTATATATTCATCCATTCAGCACCATCTCAATGATTGCCTACTACTTGCCTAGTAAGTAGTTTCTTCCTGTAGTAAGGAAGGAAGGAAGAATTATTTCCTGTAGTAAGTAATTCCCTTCCTGACAACTGAGGGTGCAGGAACAGCAGTAAACAAAATATATGGCAATCTCAGCCTCATTTTAGTATGGAGACATATATATATAGAATAAAAATTAAAGAACTGAAATGTAGTAAGTTAAAAAGTAGGAACTTCAGTTGAGGAAGGAAAATTAGAAGCACAGAAGGGAAGTACGGAGTACCAGGAAGGTGGGAGAAGTGTAAACAAGGGAGGTAAGAGTCTTAAAGATAACTTGTGAATGAAGTTCAAAGCAAAGAAAACAGAAAGTCCAAGACTCCAAGTCAAGAATGTACAGGGAAGGGTTAAGGAAGGGTCCCCAAACCCTAGCACAATAAGAAATAAAAATCATAGCTACAGTGGGGGACCAGATTTAACTGTGCATCATGTGTTATTTTAAGAATTTTGGCATTTATTCTAAACGGAGAACATCAGAGGGGAAAAAAAGGTATATTTCCAATCACTGGTTAGTTAGACATATACTTAGTATTGGTTCAAAACTCTAATATTCTATTCTTCCACTTTAAATGGAAAGGATGGACAAGACATTATAAATATAACCACAAAGAAATGCTGAGTTATAATTTAGTAATGGCTCTAAATGTGGTAGTTTAGTAACTGTGAATTGTAAAATAAAGCAATTTTTCAGTTTTTATCCTTTAAAAAATGATCACATGCCCAGTAACCAAGATGAATTACACACTGTGGGAAGCAATAAATAGAATGAATTCACTGAGATCTAGGTGAAATATCTGTATTTTTTGAAAAATGAAAGTGTTAGTAACTCAGTCGTGTCTGACTCTTTGTAATCCTATGGGTTGTAGCCCACCAGGCTCCTCTGTCCATGGAATCCTCCAGGCAAGAATATTGGAGTGGGTTGCCATTCCCTTCTCCAAGGGATCTTCCTGACCCAGGATCAAACCTAGGTCTCCTGCATCACAGGCAAATTCTTTACCATCTTAGCCACCAGGGAAGAGTACTAGAACTGAAATCAAATGATATGGCTTGAGCCCAGATTCAGACATATATGTGATTCTGAGCAAATCACAGAATTTTTCTGAATTCCAGTTCCTTCTATCTGTTTTGTCTACCTCCAAAGGGCATCACTGAAACCAAATGAGGCTCTGAGTATGTATGTGTGCATGTAAGCACTATAAATCATTTTATATATTAAGTGTATAGAACAAATTATTACAAATAGTAGTAATGATACAATTTAGAAATACTCAAATAACAAGAAATGGGATTTACATATATAAATTAAATTGAAACTGTTAACTCTAGAGGGCTTTTTCTGCCTTTTGATAAATAAGTATGTTACCCAGAATCCCATCTAGAATTTCATCTAGTTTTGTTCTCCTCTACTCTTACTCAGTCTACATATTTATCCTGAAATCTAGACCCATATTTCCGGGAGCTTATTGAATATATCCACAAGTATGTAACTTCCAAATTAATATTGACCAAATTAAGTCCACTATCTTTCTCCTTCCTTCTGTCCACATAGTCCCTCCCTCGGTGAATAAAACTGCCGTCTATCAAATTCCTCAAGTTACAGACCTGACAGTTTTTGTGTACCACTCCTTGTCTCTCACATCCTCTATCATTTGAGATTGATTCTAGAAGTAGTGCTTCATGGCTTGATTTAGTCTTGGTTTTGCTAAGCAGTGAAACCTCAGTGGGTGGGGGGAGGGGGAACATTTAACCTCTTGTTACTTCAGTTTTTTATTTATAAATTGAGTATTAAATTTTCTACTCCACAGGGTGCATATGAGTGCTAAACACACAGCCACATCCCACACATATCATAGGACAGTTGTAAACTGGGTACAACAAGGTTGTTTTCTGTTATGAGTAGTATTATTATTAAACAAAATAGGTTTTCCCTTAGGATGATCCATGGGTTCTAACTTTATCCTCTTCTCCCATTATCAGAAGCTTACTCCAAGCTTTCATCATCTCTTACTTAAATGAACTTGTCCTATTCTTTTCTTTTTTTTTTTTTTTTTATTTTTTCTCTAATTTTATTTTATTTTAAACTTTACATAATTGTATTAGTTTTGCCAAATATCAAAATGAATCCGCCACAGGTATACATGTGTTCCCCATCCCGAACCCTCCTCCCTCCTCCCTCCCCATACCATCCCTCTGGGCTGTCCCAGTACACCAGCCCCAAGCATCCAGCGTCATGCATCGAACCTGGACTGGCAACTCGTTTCCTACATGATATTTTACATGTTTCATTGCCATTCTCCCAAATCTTCCCACCCTCTCCCTCTCCCACAGAGTCCATAAGACTGTTCTATACATCAGTGTCTCTTTTGCTGTCTCGTATACCGGGTTATTGTTACCATCTTTCTAAATTTCATATATATGCATTAGTATACTGTATTGCTGTTTTTCCTTCTGGCTTACTTCACTCTGTATAATAGGCTCCAGTTTTATCCACCTCATCAGAACTGATTCAAATGTATTCTTTTTAATGGCTGAGTAATACTCCATTGTGTATATGTACCACAGCTTTCTTATCCATTCATCTGCTGATGGACATCTAGGTTGCTTCCATGTCTTGGCTATTATAAACAGTGCTGCGATGAACATTGGGGTACACGTGTCTCTTTCCCTTCTGGTTTCCTCAGTGTGTATGCCCAGCAGTGGGATTGCTGGATCATAAGGCAGTTCTTTTCCAGTTTTTTAAGGAATCTCCACACTGTTCTCCATAGTGGCTGTACTAGTTTGCATTCCCACCAACAGTGTAAGAGGGTTCCCTTTTCT
>NW_011494834.1:818685-820090 GCF_000754665.1 Bison bison bison
ATCTGCTGAGTATTCCTCTGTCTCTTCATCTTGTTTAAATTGCTGAGTTTGGGGTGTCCTTTCTGTATTCTGGCAGTTTGTGGAGTTCCCTTTATTGTGGTGTTTCCTCACTGCTTGTGGGTTTGTACAGGTGGCTTGTCAAGGTTTCCTGGTTAGGGAAGCTTGTGTCGGTGTTCTGGTGGGTGGAGCTGTATTTCTTCTCTCTGGAGTGCAATGAAATGTCCAGTAATGAGTTATGAGATGTCTATAGTTTTGGGGTGACTTTGGGCAGCCTGTATCTTGAAGCTCAGGGCTGTGTTCCTTTGTTGCTGGAGAATTTGCTTGGTACGTCTTGCCCTGGAACTTATTGGCCCTTGTGTGGTGCTTGGTTTAAGTGTTGGTATGGAGGCATTTGATGAGCTCCTGTCAATTAATGTTCCTTGGAGTCAGGAGTTCCCTGGAGTCAGGGTTTGGACTTAAGTCTCCTGCTTCCGGTTATCGGCCTTATTTTTACAGTAGTTTCAAAACTTCTCCTTCTATACAGCACCATTGATAAAACATCTACATTAAAGATGAAAAGTTTCTCTACGGTGAGGGTCACTCAGAGAGGTTCACAGGGTTACATGGAGAAGAGAAGAGGGAGGAGGGAGTTAGAGGTGACCCAAATGAGATGAGGTGAATCAATAGTGGAGAGAGCAGGCTAGCCAGTAGTCACTTCCTTATGTGCACTCCACAACTGGACCACTCAGAGATGTTCACGGGGTTATACAGAGAAGAGAAGAAGGAGGAAGGCAACAGAGGTGGCCAGAAGGATAAAAGGGGGGAATGAAAAGGAGGGAGACAGATCCAGCCAGTAATCAGTTCCCTAAGTGTTCTCCACCGTCTGGAATACACAGAAATTCACAGAGTTGGGTAGAGTAGAGAGGGGTTAGGGAGGAGACACAGGCGACCTGGTGGAGAAAAAGGAGCGTCCAAAGGGAGAGACAGCAGTCAAGCCAGTAATCTCACTCCCTAGTGAAAAATGGGTCCTGAAGATTGGGTCCTTAAAGGTACAAAATTGGTAACAAATACATAAAAGCAAAAATTAAAAATCTAGAGTAGAGTTTGGAATTTCAAAAATACGACGTTAAAGAAAAGAAGAAGGAAAAGAAAGAGAAGGAACGAACAAACAAAAACAAACAAGGTCGCGAAAATTATAAAGAAAGTACAGGTACAAAATTGATAACTAATACCAGAAAGCGAAAATTAAAAATCTAGAGTAGAGTTTGGAATTTCAAAAATACGATGTTAAAGAAAAGAAGAAGGAAAAGAAAGAGAGAAAAAAACGAACAAACAAAAACAAACAAGGTCGCGAAAATTATAAAGAAAGTACAGGTACAAAAATGATAACTAATACCAGAAAGCGAAAATTAAAAATCTAGAGTAG
>NW_011494834.1:821892-823749 GCF_000754665.1 Bison bison bison
TTTTCCTACCTCCTTTCGAAGAGTTGGGTTGCTTTTCTGGGTGCCTGATGTCCTCTGCCGGCATTCAGAAGTTGTTTTGTGGAATTTACTTGACGTTTAAATGCTCTTTTGCTGAATTTGTGGGGGAGAAAGTGTTCTCCCCGTCCTACTCCTCCGCCATCTTGGCTCCTCCTCCCTGTCCTATTCTTTTCATGCTTAGTGATGGATCATAACATAAAGATGGATCAACTTGCCTGCTTCCCCTCTGGACAATGAGCACTGAGGGTAGGAGGTTTTACTCATTTTCATATCCTCAAAGCCTAGTACAGGGAGTAGTTCATGATGTCTACTCAATAGATATTTACATATTTACCGAAAGGTGTCTACCCAGATATTTTCTGAAAGGAAGGAAGAAGAGAGAAAAAAGGGGGGTGAGGAGAAGAGAAAAGAGAAAGAGAAAATGGAAATAGGAAAGAATGGAGGAGGAGGAGGAAAGAAAAAAGTAGATGGAAGTAAGGGAGAAGGAAAGAAAGTGAAAATGTGAGAGGGAAACAAGAAACATGAGCTCGGTTTCTTTTCAACAGTTTTTAACTCTTGAATCCACTTTCCATACTGCTAGAAGAGTTAACATCTTAAAGCAAAATGCTCAAGTTAAAACATACATTAAGAAACTTGACCTGTCAATAGGATAAAGGACAAATTCAGAACATGGAACTTCTGTTTTATAACTATCTGTCCAAATTCAACTTCTACTATCACATCCTTACCCATGTATCCATTTCTAGCTATCCTAAATTTATTGTTGTTCAGTCGCTCAGTCATGTCTGACTCTTTGCAACCCTATGGACTGCAGTATGCCAGGCTTTCCTGTCCTTCACCATTTCCTGGATCTTGCTCAAATTCATGTCCATTGAGTCAGTGATGCCATCCAACCATCTCATCCTCTGTCATCCCCTTCTCCTCCTGCCTTCAGTCTTTCTCAGCATCAGGGTCTTTTCTTATGAGTCAGCTCTTAGCATCAGGTGGTCAAAAGATTGGAGCTTCAGCTTCAGCATCAGTCCTTACAATGAATATTCAGGACTGATTTCCCTTAGGATTGACTGGTTGGATCTCCTTGCAGTCCAAAGGACTATCAAGAGTCTTCTCCACACCACAGATCAAAAGCATCAGTTCTTCAGTGCTCAGTCTTCCTTATGGTCCAGCTCTCACCCACACATGACTACAAGAAAAACCACAGTTTTGACTATACACACCTTTGTCAGCAAAGTAATGTCTCTGCTTTTTTATATGCTGTCTAATTTGTCATAGCTTTTCTTCCAAGGAGCAAGTGTCTCTTAATTTCATGGCTACAGTCACCGTCTGTAATGATTTCCAAATCCAAGAAAATAAAATCTGTCACTGTTTCCATTGTCTGCCCATTTATTTGCCTTGAAGTGATGGGAACAGATGCCATGATCTTAGTTTTTTAAATATGAGTTTTAAGCCAGATTTTCCACTCTCCTCTTTCACCTTTATCAAGAGGTTCTTTAGTTCTCTTTAGCTTTCTGCCATAAAGGTGGTGTCCTCTGCATATCTGAAGTTATTGATATTTCTCACAGCAATTTTGATTCCAGCTTGTGCTTCATCCAGCCTGGCATTTTGCATGGTGTAGTCTGCTGCTAAGTCACTTCAGTTGTGTCCGACTCTGTGTGACCCCATAGATGGCAGCCCACCAGGCTCCTCTGTCCCTGGGATTCTCCAGGCAAGAATACTGGAGTGGGTTGCCATTTCCTTCTCCAATGTATGAAAGTGAAAAGTGAAAGTGAAGTCACTCAGTTGTATCTGACTCTTAGCGACCCCATGGACTGCAGCCTACCAGACTCCTCCATCCACGGGATT
>NW_011494834.1:823849-825419 GCF_000754665.1 Bison bison bison
CTGGAAAATTCCATGGACGGAGGAGCCTGGTAGGCTACAGTCCATGGGGTCGCAAAGAGTCAGACAGGACTGAGTGACTTCACTTTCACTTTCACTCTGCATATAAGTTAAATAAGCAGGGTGACAATATACAGCCTTGTAGTATTCCTTTCCCAATTTGGAACGAGTTCATTGCCTCTTGTCTGGTTCTAACTGCTGCTTCTTATCCTGCATACAGATTTCTCAGGAGGCAGTTAATGTGGCCTGGTATTCCCATCTCTTTAAGAATTTTCCAGTTTGTTGTAATCGACACAGCCAAAGGCTTTAGCGTAGTCAATGAAGCAGAATTAGATGTTTTTCTGGAGTTGTCTTGCTTTTTCTATGATCCAACGTATGTTGGCAATTTGGTCTCTGGTTCCTCTGCCTTTTCTAAATCCAGCTTGAATATCTGGCAGTTCTCAGTTCATATACTGTTGAAGCCTAGCTTGGAGAACTTTGGATATTACTTTGCTAGCATGTGAAATGAGTGCAATTGTGCAGTAGTTTGAGCATTCTTTGGCATTGCCTTTCTTTGAGATTGAAATGAATCCTAAATTTCTTGCCATTCCCTAAACTAATCAGAAACTTCCACCACTCATTTCTATTCACTTTCCCTGGATGGCTCAGCCTCTTGTTTGTCTGGCAAACTTTTACTCATCACCCTATAAATCTTGGGCTTCTCTGGTGGTTCAGACGGCAAAGCATCTACCTGTAATGTGGGAAATCTGGGTCTGATCCCTGAGTCAGGAAGATCCCCTGGAGAAGGGAATGGCAATCCTCTCCAGTATTCTTTTTTTTTTTTAATTTTTTTCTAAAATTTTTTTGAGACATTTTTATTTTGTTTTTTAACTTTACAATATTGTATTGGTTTTGCCATATATCAGCATGAATCTGCCACAGGTATACACGTGTCCCCCATCCTGAACCCTCCTCCCTCCTCCCTCCCCGTACCATCCCTCTGGGTCGTCCTAGTGCACCAGCCCCAAGCATCCAATATCATGCATCGAACCTGGACTGGTGGCTCGTTTCATATATGATATTATACATGTTTCAATGCCCTTCTCCCAAATCATCCCACCCTCTTGACTGGAGAACTCCTTGGACAGAGGAGCCTGGCAGGCTACAGTCCATGGGGTCACAAAGAGTCTGACATGATTGTATGACTAACACTCTAAATCTCAGCTCAAATATTTTCTCTACTATGAGTTTTTTTAGATTACCTTAAGTATAGACTTTTTCAAAGAATTCTTTTATTATGTTGAGGTATCCAGCAAACATTATCCTCAATGGTGCAAAATTGAAAGCATTTCCCCTAAAGTCAGGAACAAGACAAGGGTGCCCACTTTCACCATTACTATTCAACATAGTTTTGGAAGTTTTGGCCACAGCAATCAGAGCAGAAAAAGAAATAAAAGGAATCCAAATTAGAAAAGAAGAAGTAAAACTCTCACTGTTTGCAGATGACATGATCCTCTACATAGAAAACCCTAAAGACTCCACCAGAAAATTACTAGAACTAATCAATGAATATAGTAAAGTTGCAGGATATAAA
>NW_011494834.1:825838-826416 GCF_000754665.1 Bison bison bison
TATATAGAAAACTATAAAACACTGGTGAAAGAAATCAAAGAGGACACTAATAGATGGAGAAATATACCATGTTCATGGATGGGAAGAATCAATATAGTGAAAATGAGTATACTACCCAAAGCAATTTATAGATTCAATGCAATCCCTATCAAGCTACCAACGATATTCTTCACAGAGCTAGAACAAATAATTTCACAATTTGTATGGAAATACAAAAAAACTCGAATAGCCAAAGCTATCTTGAGAAAGAAGAATGGAACTGGAGGAATCAACCTACCTGACTTCAGGCTCTACTACGAAGCCACAGTCATCAAAACAGTATGGTACTGGCACAAAGACAGAAATATAGATCAATGGAACAAAATAGAAAGCCCAGAGATAAATCCACATACCTATGGACGCCTTATCTTTGACAAAGGAGGCAAGAATATACAATGGATTAAAGACAATCTCTTTAACAAGTGGTGCTGGGAAATCTGGTCAACCACTTGTAAAAGAATGAAACTAGAACACTTTCTAACACCATATACAAAAATAAACTCAAAATGGATTAAAGATCTCAACGTAAGACCAGAAAC
>NW_011494834.1:826516-839184 GCF_000754665.1 Bison bison bison
AGCTAAATAGACATTTCTCCAAAGAAGACATACAGGTGGCTAACAAACACATGAAAAGATGCTCAACATCACTCATTATCAGAGAAATGCAAATCAAAACCACTGTGAGGTACCATTTCACACCAGTCAGAATGGCTGTGATCCAAAAGTCTACAAGCAATAAATGCTGGAGAGGGTGTGGAGAAAAGGGAACCCTCTTACACTGTTGGTGGGAATGCAAACTAGTACAGCCACTATGGAGAACAGTGTGGAGATTCCTTAAAAAACTGGATATAGAACTGCCTTATGATCCAGCAATCCCACTGCTGGGCATACACACTTAGGAAACCAGAATTGAAAGAGACACGTTTACCCCAATGTTCATCGTAGCACTGTTTATAGTAGCCAGAACATGGAAGTAACCTAGATATCCATCAGCAGATGAATGTATAAGAAAGCTGTGGTACATATACACAATGGAGTATTACTCAGCCATTAAAAAGAGTACATTTGAATCAGTTCTAATGAGGTGGATGAAACTGGAGCCTATTATACAGAGTGAAGTAAGCCAGAAAGAAAAACACCAATACAGTATACTAACGCATATATATAGAATTTAGAAAGATGGTAACGATAATCCTGTATACGAGACAGCAAAAGAGACACAAATGTATAGAACAGCCCTTTGGACTTTGTGGGAGAGGGAGGGTGAATGATTTGGGAGAATGGCATTGAAACATGTATAATATCATATTGAAATGAGTCGCCAGTCCAGGTTCGATGCATGATACTGGATGCTTGGGGCTGATGCACTGGGATGACCCAGAGGGATGGTTTGGGGAGGGAGGAGGGTTCAGGATGGGGAACACATGTATACCTGTGGCAGACTCATGTTGATATATGACATAACCAATACAATATTGTAAAGTTAAAAAATAAAAATAAAATAAAATAAAAAGATGAAAAACATAAAAACAAAAAGAATTTTTTTTTTCTTTCCCTCTACTGTAACACTTGCCTGGTTGAATTGTTTTCTAATGCATTGACACATATAGTCTGGTGCTTCTTGAGATCAAGGGTTGTTCATTACCATGACTCCTGACACACAGAGGGCTCTCCATGGCTGATTTATTGAATGAACAAATGAATGTTGAATGAAAGCATTGACTTTTTCCATTTTGTTTCTATATAGACAAAGTGAAAAGTGAAAGTTTTAGTTGCTCAGTTGTGTCCAACTCTTTGCGACCCCCACTATTCAGTCCATGGAATTCTCCAGGCCACAATACTGGAGTGGATTGTCATTCCCCTTCTCCAGGGGATCTTCCCAGCCCAGGGATTGAACCCAGGTCTCCCACATTGCAGGCAGATTCTTTACCACTGAGCTATCAGGGAATCCATTGGTTACCAAATCCGTTTATGAATAAGTATGATGCTGATTCCAAAAGAATCAATGAATAAGTGAATTAAAGGTTTTAATCATCAGAGATTCTGAATCAATAGGCGTCTTGTATAGCCCAGTAGTCTTTACTTTAACAAGCTCCACAGGTAAGACTGCTTGTGTACCTTTTTCCCTACACAGATATGTCCAGCTAATGGGATGGGAACTGAAATCTATACCAGGCTTCTTTCTGGAAGCCAATTTTGTGTGAGCTAGGACAATGGTCTCCAACTTTTTTCTTCTTCTAAGAATATAATTGTTTTATAATGTTGTGTTGGCTTCTGCTATACAACAATGTGAGTCAGCCATATGTTCACATACATCCCTTTCTTCCCGAGCCTCCCTTCCACCCCTCTAGGTCATCATAGAGCAACTTTTTTGGCACCAGGGATCGGTTTCATGAAAGACAATTTTTCCACGGACAGGGGTTGGGGAGGGATGGTTCAGGCAGCAATGCAAGTGATGGGGAGTGGCAGACGAAGCTTTGCTCAGTTGCCCACCACTCACCTCCTGCTGTGCGGCCCCATTCCTAATAGGTTGAGGACCAGTACCCGTCCTGGCCCAGGGGACTGGGACCCCTGCTCCAGGAGAAAAAAGCACAGCTTCTAAGATACAATAAAACACTGTGGACACTAATGTGGCCCTTCTCAGAGGATGTTGTTGTTGTTGTTTAGTCACTAAGTATTGTCTGATTCTTTTGCAACCCCATGGACTGTAGCTCACCAGGCTCCTTTGTCCTTGGGATTTTCCAGGCAAGAACACTGGAATGGGTTGCCATTTCCTTCTCCAAGGGATCTTCTCAACCTAGGGACTGACTCCATGTCTCCAGTGTTCGCAGGCAGATTCTTTACTGCTCTGTCATCTGGAAGCTCACCCTCCGAGGCTACTGAATCTAATTAAAATTTATTGATAATTTATTGATTGGAATTTATTGATAATATCAGAGATTAACCTCTAATAGTATACCAGGGCAAGGTGTGGAGATATTTTTTAATTACTAAACAGTCATCATTTGAGGTTATTTTAAAACAGCTCCTTGAAGATAGTGTTAAAAAAGATTTCCTTACACATTCTAGCTTCAAGTATAAAATTGAATATTAATTCCAAGAAATAAGTATTTGTGATCTTTTGCTTCATAAAACCTGCTAAAATACAATTTCATTGGAACCCTAGAACTTGAAATATTATAATAGTTTTGTGTTTCTAAATGATGGTAATATGAAAATCTGTTTAAACATTAACTAAAAATCAATTGATCTTCTAGGTTTCAAGTCCATTTCTCACAATGGTGTTTTCCTCTATACTTAGTTTAAATGGTTAAACAAAGTACTACCCAGAATTTATAACTTAAAACCCAGTAAATGCTTTTAAAAGCTTCATATATTTGGGTACTTTTTGAAATGGTAACAAAACAGGTATTTCTACACGTCAATGGTTTATATGTGTTACTCCTTTACCTAACCAGGCCATCCCTTCTCTCTTCATCTGACAACATTTCAGGCATCCTTCAAGCGCAGATCAGATATGCAATTATGTTTTTAAATATGTGTGCCATTGGCTCATTGCTATTTATTAACAAAATAAAAGCAAATGAGAGGAGGGAGGCAGTGAGGAGAGAGTGAGTGAAAGAGAGAGAGATTCTAAAGTTTAAGATCTTAAATGCCCAGATCAATGACCTTTTACCATGCTGACATATATTTTGCTGAAAAGGAAATACAGTGTCACAGAAATGACAACCTAGTAGCTGGACTGGATAGCACAATCACAAGTTCAATAATACTATGGTGGGAGCCAGACTTCGGAGCCAGACAATCTATAAAACCAGAAACTAAATCTGGCTTTATTGTGAGGACTCAAGGAACTTATGTAACATGTCTTTGTTTTTGTTTCTTTAAGTCAAAAGTAGAATTAATGTGAACTGACTTGATGTGGTCAGAATATTAAAATAAACAATAAATTTGAAGGAGTAGCCTATGTCATACTGGGTGCAAATGGTAAGAAATAGCCACTGGGATACAGTTAATGATTTGACCAGGAAGTTTCATCCAGACTTTTCCTGAATTATGGGCAGTCTATTTTCAGCTCAGACTTCAATAATGAAGTTACTTTTCCCACCAAAAAAGCAACATCCAAAGGAAAGGCAGAATACAGAATCCTGATCAAGTGGAATTCACAGAGAACTCATGTCGGATAAGTGCTATGTGGAACAAGAAGAAAAAGGCCATTTCTGAATAATTAATGCCAGAGACTTACACAGACCAGGAGGAAGAAAACAAATTTTTATACTGATAAAATGAATAAAATTTCTAAAATGAACTTTGAGGAAAGACAGAAGCTAAGACTGAGAGATTTTTTTTGGTAAATAAGTCTTATAACAAAACATAACTATCCCCAGTATATGCAGTCAACAGTTATTCAACCTTCATATACTGAAGTCCCATAGGTATGCTATGCTATGCTATGCTAAGTCACTTCAGTCGTGTCTGACTCTGTGTGACCCCATAGACGGTAGCCTACCAGGCTCCCCCGTCCCTGGGACTCTCCAGGCAAGAACACTGGAGTGGGTGGCCATTTCCTTCTCCTTTGTATGAAAGTGAAAAGTGAAAGTGAAGTCGATCAGTCATGTCCGACTCCTAGCGACCCCATGGACTGCAGCCTACAAGGCTCCTCCATCCTTGGGACTTTCCAGGCAAGAGTACTAGAGTGGGGTGCCATTGCCTTCTCCCCCATAGGTATAATACTCTGCTATATTAGTGAGAAAGACACCTAAGAAGCTAGTGGCAGAGATCTGCCCGGGATACCAAGCAAATGACTGGTATAACCTGAATACCAAGAGCGAAATAAAAATATAAAAACATAAACCAGACTGGATAAAGTATATCTTCTTAATATAAACAAATACAACCACTTCAGTAAGGCAGAGTTTGCCTCATGGTGATGTCAGGGAACTTGAAATTAACATTGGGTCAGGTTATATACAGTTTGTTCTTCAGTTGTCTGGTTCCATTGTCTGTCTCACTAGTGTTGGTACAGTCCTTCTCAATCTTTTTTTCCCCCCTTTTGTACAAAATTCAAAACATAAAAGTATCTCCAATTATTGCTATATATTGCTTTCCGGACTAAAGGTTCGCTGCTTGTCCATTATGGTGATGTTTCTTGTGTCCAAAACAGGCATACCATCTAAGCAACGTACATAGTTAGAGAATATAGTTTGGGAAAGAGATTTCACTCAGCACATCTGTGAAGGTCTTTAAGGCAATTTGAGAAAAATTTTAAATTACCAGGGAATATTAATTAGGATCATTTATTCACATCCTTCTATTCTTCTACTGTTGTAAATCACATATTTTGCCCCAACTCTCAAGTTCCTTAGGGTGAGATGAAAAAATGCTCAAGCACTACGTTTTTCCAATAGACTATATATAATTGACTAAAGACTGAAACTCTAACAGATGCTTCTGCTAAAATCTACAGAAAGAAAACAATTTGAAAGTTGCCTGCAGCGTGCCTGAACTCACTCTAGAACACTGTGACCCAGGGCATTGAAATACAGAAATATTTTAGGCAATTTCTGTTTTAAAAAAATCACCAGCCTGTTTGATTTGAAGCAGTTGCTTCTCCAAGTTTACTTTATACAAAAAATAGCACTGAAAAACTGAAGATTGCAAAGTAGATTGGAAGAAGACTCAAATGACTTTTAATGGAATATTATGTGCCCAAAACACAAAGGATTTAAATTAGTATCTTAAAATGTTTCATTTATCACATATCACAGGAAGTAAGAGTCTTTTTTTTGAGGGGGGGTGCGGTTCTTTTCAGCTACATTTCTCCAAATCCTTGACCAGTTGAACTGTTTGTTCCAGGTCATCAACCTCCTTAATAATTTAAATTCCCAAATTTACATTGAGAAAGGATATGGCTGGTTATGTATTACTGTCAGTTCACTCAGAAAAAAATAATGCCATACATACACACATGCCTGTACACACAAACACACACGCCAATCTTGCATATGCACAATTATTTCAGAAGCTTAGAATAAGTCTATTATCACAAAGGTAAGTATATAGGCATTTTAATTGTAAACCAGCATATGGCAACTATGTCAAAGCCTGATTTATCTTTCAAAGTTTAAATTATTTACAGTCTCTCCCATGTGATGCCAAATTGTCTCAGTTCCCCTCAGGTCTCCCTCTGACATGTGGCCCTACTGGCTTTAGATAAAGCGACATAGGCCAGCCTTTCTCAATGCAGTCTCTAAAGAAAATTCATTTCTATAAAATGTGCATTGTTGTCACATGGAGAGAAAAATAGCCTCTTGGTCAAAGTGAGCAATGTTCGGTTACATAAAGCTAAATAGGTTTTCATTTTTCACTTGCTATTAATAATAGGTAAGGTTTCTCACAAATGTTAATGAGCATTGTTCATAAAATGTTAATGTAAGTTGTGAATTGGGAAATGGGTGAAGAGTCAATGCTAAATGTGGTATACAGCCTTTTCCCAAGTTATTTGAACATCTTAGATTAAAGGAGTAGTATTACAAGGCAGATGTGGCTGGAAAACGCTAAGCGCTTTGCATTCAGGACCCCCCGCCCTTTCCCTTTCAGGGCTCTTTAACCTCCCCCCTACCCCCATCATTCCTAATCATCATTCCTCTCATAAGCCAAACACGTTACTTATGTGCTCATGCTCCTCTTAACCCTCCCATTACTAAAGGCTAATTTTCTTCCAAATGTTGGCAATTATTTATTTCTCTGGAGATTTTTCTTTATTTATAATAATAGCAAAACCTAGAATGTTTTCTTGTTTGCCATATGTTAGTGAAGGGATATGACCCATATATTTTTAAATTGAAATTTTTGTAGTATAATATGTGATTATAAGAAATATAAGAATTGTATATATATCAAACATAATAAAATAATGTCCATTAATCCACCACGCAAACTAAGAAAAATAGCATAATAAACAATTTAGCACCTACCTAAGTGTTCCTCGCTTCTTCAATAACTCATGTTACCAGAGGCATTCACTACATGATTTTTGGAATGTATTTTCTCTTGATTTTAAAATTGTTAAGAGTTTTTCAGATATATATCTATCCTTAAATAATCTGTTTTTGCTTGTCATTGAGATATATAAAAGTAGAATTATGCTACATGAAATCTTCAATGAATTGAATTTTTCACTAAATATTTTCTAAGATGCATCCATATACTGTGTGGTAGGAATTCATTCTTGCTTTCCTGCTATTTAATATTCCATTGTATAAATACACTACATTTACCTATTTTCCTGTTTATGAATATTTTAGATGTCTCTAGTTTTTTATTACAGAGAATAGTACTATGAATATTCTTGCACATTTACAAATTTTTCATTAGGGTATATAATTAAACTCATTAATTCACATGGGAGAAGGAAATGGCAACCCACTCCAGTATTCTTGCCTGGAGAGCACGGTGGACAAAGGAGCCTCGTGGGCTGCTGTCCATGGGGTCGCACAGAGTTGGACACGACTGAAGCGACTTAGTATGCATACATGCATTGGAGAAGGGAATGGCAACCCACTCCAGTGTTCTTGCCTGGAGAATCCCAGGGACAAAGAAGCCTGGTGGGCTGCCATCTATGGGGTCGCACAGAGTCAAACACGACTGAAGCGATTTAGCAGCAGCAGCAGCAATTCACGTGGCTATAATGAGTCATATTATTGACATATGAGACTGTCAATCTTTAAATATAAAGTCATGTTGCTTACCAAAGTGAATCACAAAGTGATTGTACAAATTTATATCCCCGCCAACAATATATATCAGAGTTATTGTTTGTACTCATCTATAATGGAGTTATTTGATTAGGTTGATACAAGTTTAGAATTGTTATAAATTCTAGTGAATTAAACCTACGGTCATTGTATATTGACCCTCTCTATAGCAAAATATTACTTTTATCATAGATGCATTCTTCTGATATTAACGTATATATCCTTGCTTTCTTCCTTTTTTTGGTTAATATGCCTGGCATATCTTTTCCAGGCTTACTTTTTGGCTTTATATTTCTAGGTCTTCAAAAATGATATACAAAATACTTCTATTGCTTGTCAAGTTTATTCCACTTATGCTTACTGTGATCACTGATATATTTGGATTTTCTGTATTTGGATGTCTTATATTTATATATTGTACTTGCATTATTCCTCTATTTTATTTTTATTGAATTATTTTCACTGTTATACATGTTTTCTTCTGTGGTTATCCTAAAAATTATATGATTTATATTCATCTTTAAAAATGTTACCCAGTATTTTAAGCACTCAAGTAACAAGAGAACTCTAGAATCTTGGTACCTAAAGTGTATGGATCATTATTACCACGGGCCTTACCTGGGAGCTTATCAGAAATGCCCATTCTCACGCCCCACCCTAGAACAACTGCTGTAGCTATTCTACAGGAAAATGATGGCCTATCCAAAATCTGGTTCAGATGTCAAGTATGATGATATCATACATACATAAACACACACACAATGAGATATGTCTATAAATGCTATTTTTTTCTCAAGTTTTAAAGAGTCAAAAAAACTTTAAAAAAAATGCTTGTTACTTAAATAATGAGGCATGCTGGGTTGAGCAGAGTGTGTCTTAAGCAGACCTGAAAATGGCATCAAAGAGACAAGAAAGGAAACTTCTGTAGAGGTTTAGGGTTGGCACTGTGAGCTGAATGTCTAGACTAGAACTGCAACTGCTAGGTTTGTTTCTCCTTTTGCTTTGCTTATTAACTGGATCTGTGTCCTGCAGGTGAGCTTTCACTTTGACCTGTGTCATTCTGCCCTGTTTACTGAGTCCAGTGAAGACTGTTACAGACTTAATCAATTTAACTCAGAAGTTATAATTAGCTTATGGGGGCGGGGGGTGGTGTGTGACCAAGATGATAGAGTAGGAAGAACTTGAGCTTACCTCCTCTCACTGGCACACTAAAATTACAACAACTTAAAGAGCTACTATTGATGAGAAAGATAAGAAAGCCAGCAGAAAAGATCTGCAGCCAAAGATATGAAGAGGGAACCACAACGAGACAGGCAGGAGGGGTAGAAACGTTGTATAGTCAAGACTCATTCACTTGGGTTGGTGACTCAGAAATGGGAGAAATATTACAGTTTAGTATGTTTATCCAAGGAGCAAGAGGTCTAAGCTCCACACTGGGCTCCCCTCTGTGGTAGGGGGTGCCCAGCACCAGGAAGATAAGCCCACAAAACATTTGGCTTTGAAGGTCAGTAGAGTTCACCTTTGGAAGAGACAGAGGGCTACAGGAAATGGAGATTCCATTCTTTCTCTTGTAAAATAATTTTATGTATATATTTATGTTTGGCTGTGTGGGGTCTCCATTGCTTCATGGGCTCTTCTGTAGTTGCAGCGCGTGGACTTCTCATTGCGGTGGCTTTCCTTTTTGAGGAGCACAGGCTCCAGTGTGTGGGTTTTAGTAGCTGTGGCACACAGGCTTAGTTGCTCTGCAGCATATGGGATCTTCCCAGGTCAGGGATCAAACCTATGTCTCCTGTATTGACAGGCAAATTCTATACCAGTGAGCCACCAGGGAAGCCCCTAGAGATTCTGTTCTTAAAGGGTGCACACAAAAACTTCAAACGCTCTGGGACTCAGAGAAGAAGCAGTCATTTGAAAGGAGCCTGTGTCAAGCCCACCTGCTGGTCTTGGAGAGACTTTAAGAGCGGAGGCAACTGGAGTTATTCCTTGGGACAGACATTGGCAGCAGCCATTTTGGGGAGTTTGTTCTACCATGCGGACACTGGTGCCGACAATGTTTCAGAAACCTCCCTGTAGTTTATTATTCCTGGGACCCAGCCCCACCCACCAACCTGTCAGCACCAGTGCTGGGATGCCTTATGCCAAGCACCTAACCAGACAGGGACCCAGTCCCACCTACCAGTAGGTCAACTAACTTAAAAACCTCCTTATCCCACAGCTACCCCATGAAGTTGCCCTGTTTACAAGAGGACCCAGAACTTGGACACACATACCAGTGCAACAGCACTAGGCCTGGGACCACCGGAGCCCCGTAGCCAGAGACCTTGGGACTAGCTCCACCCACAAGCAACATGACCCACTCACCCATGACCCCGGAGGGATACCCCTGCCCCACCTCATGAGCAGGCCAACATCACCTCTGAGACAACCTGAATCTCACAGCCAGCCATCCCAAGATCTAGCCTTACTCACCAACAACAATACCAAGAATTAGTCCCATCCAGTAGTGTTTGCAGTAGGCAAACACTAAATCTAGGACCCCAGCCCCACAACTACTCACCCCAGAACAGGGCTCTGCATACCAGTGGGACGGCACTAGCTCCAGGATTGTCCCCCACCCCAGGACTCTGCATCCAACTATCTCATGACTCAGCCCGGCCTATCAGCAGTCAATATCCTCTTCACATGGGAGGACTCAGCAACCAGTCAGGCAGGCGCCAGTCATGCCCACAGACCACTCGTAGTAGGAAGCCTGTCATGAAAGAAGGACCCATGCAGCTCTCATAGGGGGAGTCCCTAGAGCATATTGCTATGGTGACCAAAGAGGAGTGTGACGCTGGATGTACAGGATGTCTTTTACAAAGGACTACTTCTCCAAGGTCAAGAAAGGTAATCAATGTACAAATATATTGAAGTGAAAGCAGCAAATCAGGCAAAATGAAGCAACAGAGCACTATGTTCCAAACAAAGGAACAAGAGAAAATCCACCAAAGAAAAATAAGTGAAGAAAGAAAAAATAGTGAAGGCATAAGCAATTTATCCAATAAAGGCTTCATTGGTAATGGTAAAGATAATGATGGTAAAGATGTTCAAAGAACTTGGGAGAAAATTCAATAAACAGCATAAGAAGTTTTCAATACAGAATTTTAAAAATGTAAAGAATGAGATATAAATGAATAATCCAATAATTGAAACTTTTAAAACACACTGCTGCTGCTGCTAAGTCGCTTCAGTCATGTTCTACTCTATGCAACCCCATAGACAGCAGCCCACCAGGCTTCTCTCTCCCTGGGATTCTCCAGGCAAGAATACTGGAGTGGGTTGCCATTTCCTTCTCCATTTAAAACACACTAGAAGGAATCAACAGTAGAGGAGGTAATACAGAGAAATGGATCAGCAAGCTGGAGGTAAGAGTAGACATCACTGCAGCTGAACAGGAAAAATAAAGGAATAAAAAGAAATGAGAACAGTTTAAGAGACCTTTGGGACAACATCAAGTGTAATAACTTTTGCATTATAGGGATCCCAGATGGAGAATAGAGAAAGAACGGGATAAAGGTCACATTGGAAAACATACAAGCTGACAATTTCCTGAAATTTAGAAAATTAAAATACATCCAGGTACAAAAATCATACAAAATCCCAAGTAGGACCAACCCAACGAGGAATACACCCAGATACATTGTAATTAAATAGCAAAAATTAAAACTAAGAAAAGAATATTAAAAGCTGTGAGAGAAAAGCAATGTCATTTATAAAGGAACTCCCATAAAGCTATCAGCTGACTTTTCAGTAAAAATCCTACAGGCCAGAAAAGAGTGGCACAAATTACAATATTTAAAGTGATGAAAGGGAAAAGCTACAACCAAGAATACACTGCCCAGCAAGACTTTTAGTCCAATTTGATGAAGAGATCAAAAGTTTTAGAAATAAGCAGAAGCTAAAAGAGTTCTGTACCACCAAGTCAGTTCTATAAGTAATGTTAAAGGGCATTCTCTATATGAAGAGGAAAAGACCATAAGTAGAAATTTTGATAGGAAAAATTGCATTTGGTACAGGAAAATGTAAAATAAAGATAGTAAAAATGATATATAAAGCTATTAGAAAGATTGAAAGACAAAAAGAGTTAAATCATCTATATCCACTTAAGGAATAAGTACTTAAGAAAACATAAAACAAAAAGAAGTAAACTATAATGTCAGAAACAGTAAACATGGGTGGGTAAAATGCAGGATTACTGAAACATATTTGAACTTAAAAGATCAGCAAACTATAATAATTATATATATATATGATTATTACATGTATGTATATATGCTATATACAGCACATACATATATGTGTTATATATACAGTAAATGATTATATGTGATTATTATATATAATATATATATATGTACATTATATATATCTTAAGACATTCCTCTACAAACTTCATGGTAACTGCAAACCAAAAATCTATAATAAATACACATATAACACTAAAGATAGTTATTAAAATATATATTGTATATGTATATATATTATATATTAAAACTACTATATATAGTATATATGATTATTACATATATATATGAAAAGTGATTCCTATACAAAACTCATAGTAACCACAACCCAAAAACCTATAATAGATATACATGCATAATAGTAAAAAGAGTTCTCAAATCACACAGAAAGAGAGCAAAAGAAGAAAGGAACAAACAAGAACTATAAAAACAACTCCAAAATATTCAACATTCATTTATGATCAAAAGCTCTTAACAAAGTGGATATAGAGAAAACATACCTCAGCATAATAAAGCTATATATGACAAGCCCACAGCTAACATCATATTCAATGATGAAAAGCTGAAAGCATTTCCTCTAAGATCACGAATAAGACAATGATGCCTACTCTTTCCACTTTTGTTCAACAATAGTATTGGAAATACGTGTCATAACAATCAGACAAGAAAAGTAAATTAAAGGAATCCAAATTGAAAATAAAGAATTAAAACCATCCTATATGATGACATAACACTTATATAGAACATTCTACTAGAATTCATCAATAAATTTGGTAATCTTATAGGATACAAAATTAATTTAGACAAACATGTTGTATTTCTAAATACAACATAAATTAAAAACAAACTATCCAAAAGAGAAAGGAAGAAAGAATCTCACCAAAAAGAATAAAATACCTAGGAATAAATCTAATTAAGGAAGTAAAAAAAGCTATGCTTGGAAAACTGTAAGAAACTGATTTAAAAAAACTGAATGTGACACAAACAGATGGAAAGATATATTGTGTTCATGGACTGGAAGAATTTAATTGTTAAAATAAGCATACTCCCCAAGGTAAGCATCTTTTAATTTCATGGCTGCAGTGATTTTGGAGCCCCCTAAATAAAGTCTGTCACTGTTTCCACTGTTTCCCCATCTATTTGCCATGAAGTGATGGGACCAGATGCCATGATCTTAGTTTTCTGAATGTTGAGTTTTAAGCCA
>NW_011494834.1:839284-840989 GCF_000754665.1 Bison bison bison
TTCGTTTTCTGCCATAAGGGTGGTGTCATCTGCATATCTGAGGTTATTGATGTTTCTCCTGGCAATCTTGATTCCAGCTTGTGCTTCTTTCAGCCCAGCATTTCTCATGATGTACTCTGCATAGAAGTTAAATAAGCAAGGTGACAATAAACAGCCTTGACATACTCCTTTCCCGATTTGGAACCAGTCTGTTGTTCCATGTATAGTTCTAACTGTTGTTTTTTGACCTGCGTGCAGATTTCTCAGGAGGCAGGTCAGATGGTCTGGTATTCCCATCTCTTTAAGAATTTTCTACAGTTTGTTGTGATCCACCCAGTCAAAGGCTTTGACATAGTCAACAAAGCAGAAGTAAATGTTTTTCTGGAACTCTCTTGCTTTTTCGGTGACCCAATGGATGTTGTCTTAGGGGATAAAGTCTTAATCCCTAGTACTTAGAATTTGACTATATTTAAAATTAAGCCTTCAAAGAGGTAATTAAAGTAAAATGAGGTCATAAGAATAGCCCTAATCCAATATGACTGGTGTGTAGGGCCTTGAAAACACACAGATGGAAGAGCAACCAGTGAGAAGGCAGTAATCTGTAAGCCAAGGAGAGAGGTCTCAGAAGAAACCAAACCTGCTAACACTCTCACCTTGGATTTTTAGTGTCCATACCTGTAAGAAAATATTTTGTAAGTTGTGACCAACCTAGATAGCATATTAGAAAGCAGAGACATTACTTTGCCAACAAAGGTCCGTCTAGTTAAGGCTATGGTTTTTCCAGTGGTCATGTATGGATGTGAGAGTTGAACTGTGAAGAAAGCTGAGCGCCGAAGAATTGATGGTTTTGAACCTTGTGTTGAAGAAGACTCTTGAGAGTCCCTTGGACTGCAAGGAGATCCAACCAGTCCATCCTAAAGGAGATCAGTCCTGGATGTTCATTGGAAGGACTGATGCTAAAGCTGAAACTCCAATACTTTGGCCACCTCATGCGAAGAGTTGACTCATTGGAAAAGACCCTGATGCTGGGAGAGACTGGGGGCAGGAGGAGAAGGGGATGACAGAGGATGAGATGGCTGCATGGCATCACAGGTTCAATGGACATGAGTTTGAGTGAACTCCGGGAGTTAGTGATGGACAGGGAGGCCTGGCACGCTGTGATTCATGGGGTCGCAAAGAGTCGGACATGACTGAGCAACTGAACTGAACTGAACTGAAGCCACCTAGTCTGTGATATTTTGTTATGACAGCCCTAGTACATTAATACAACATCTTTATTCAACAATTTGACAGTCTTGACCATCACATATGATCTGGACAGGTGAGATCTTTAGTGATATCCAATTTTCTTCTGGAGCACAGATATGAAATCATACTGATGACATCGTCCTCTGAAGACATTTGACACAAACATTAAGGACATAGAAATTCTTATGGATAAAACTGGAACCTATTATACGGAGTGAAGTAAGCCAGAAAGAAAAGCACCAATACAGTATACTAACACATATATATGGAATTTAGAAAGATGGTAACAATAACCCTGTGTACGAGACAGCAAAAGAGACACCGATGTATAGATCAGTCTTATGGACTCTGTGGGAGAGGGAGAGGGTGGGGAGATTTGGGAGAATAGCATTGAAACATGTATAATATCATGTATGAAACGAGTCGCCAGTCCAGGTTCGATGCACGATACTGGATGCTTGGGGCTGGTGCACTGGGA
>NW_011494834.1:841149-845117 GCF_000754665.1 Bison bison bison
CATTTCGATATTTGGCAAAACTAATACAATATTGTAAAGTTTAAAAATAAAATAAAATTAAAAAAAAAAAAGAAATTCTTACAAAGGAAGTAACAAAAAAGAAGGATGGCCATTATCCACACATAGTTCAGGGTCATGTCATGTTTTTTTAAATTATTTTTGTTTAATTAATCTATTTATTTTAATTGGAGGCTAATTATTTTACAATATTGTAGTGGTTTTTACCATACATTGACATGAATCCTTCTACCTCCCTCCCCATCCCATCCCTCAGGGTTGTCCCAGTGCATCAGCCCCGAGCACCCTGTCTCATGCATTGAACCTGGACAGGTGATCTGTTTCACATATGGTAGTATACATGTTTCAATGCTATTCTCTCAAATCATCCCACCCTCGCCTTCTCCCACAGAGTCCAAAAGTCTGTTCTTTACATCTTTGTCTATTTAGCTGTCTCGCATATAGGGTCATTGTTACCATCTTTCTAAATTCCATATATATGCATTAATATACTGTATTGGTGTTTTTCTTTCTGACTTATTTCACTCTGTATAATTGGCTCAAACTTCATTCACCTCATTAGGACTGATTCAAATGCATTATTTTTAACAGCTGAGTAATATTCCACTGTGTATATGTACCACACAGCTTTCTTATCCATTCCTCTGCCAATGGACATCTAGATTGCTTCCGTGTCCTAGCTATTAAAAACAGTGCTGTGATTAACATTGGGGTACATGTGTCTCCTTCAATTCTGGTTTCCTCAGTGTGTATGCCCAGCAGTGGGATTGCTGGGTTGTATGGCAGTTCTATTTTCAGTTTTTTAAGGACTCTCCACGCTGTTCTCCATAGCGGCTGTACTAGTTTGCATTCCCACAATGTAGGAGAGTTCCCTTTTCTCCACACCGTCTCCAGCATTTATTGTTTGTAGACTTTTTGACAGCAGCCATTCTGACCAGCGTGAGATGCCATCTCATTTAAATCCCTGAAAATTATTTGGTAAACTGAGAGTAGCTCCACCCCTGACAGTGTTAATAAACAGATACTGACCCTCTCAGCAACCCCATTAAACTAACCCAATATCTTTTAGGCTTTGGGGGGTTTTAAAGGCAGAATATTCTTTATTTAAAATTTTTTACTTAGGTTCCAAAGTTAACCACTTTGAATGGGGCCCCCACTAGCAAAATGCTATAGAATTTGTTCAGACTGCAATATGACAGATATTCCCAGTAGTGTTTCCTAGAAATTCCTTCATTGCAGAGGTTTTAACAACCTTTTCTCATGCCTCCTGGAGACTAGCCATTCATGATGGTCTTAAGTTGACCATGCGCTTCTGATATAAGAAACTGCTCTCCTCAGTTCCATCTCATATATTAGTATTATTAGAGTGATGACTACCGGCCACATACTGGGCTTTCTTGGAAATAGAGGCTCTCACAGGCCCTAACCCATGACCCCCTTCATACCCATTTTCCTGGGTTATGAAAGCAATACCCTGAAATCTCTACTTGGCCACCAAGCCTGCATTACTACAGAATGGAATCAAACCTAGGTCCCTTGCATGTCTACCTGCAGGAAGGGGTAGCTACCCCTAACTTTAGGCTCTTACCAGATGCCACGCTGTAAGAGGAGGCCAATCCTTTCACAGGTCTCCTAAATACTTAGGGAGTCCCTTGATATAAAGCAATGAGCAAGCAGAGTCCAACCACTGTATACATAACAATATGGAGTTTAATGGAGAGTTACCGCTTCTTACCCTTTAACCAGGATGTCAGCACAATTGGCCAAACTTCAGGCACTCATCTGGTTTACAGATGACCTTGTGAAAAGTCAGCTCCATCTGCACATCTTACAGACTCTTGTGCCATTGTCGATGGTCTGGCTGTGTGGACAAACCAATGGCAGAAACCACTGTTCTTTGTACAAGGTTGCAAGGATTCTTCATAGAATCTTTGGAATTTCTTGCTTCATAAATGCACAAAATATAAATCATATTATAAGTTATACGTATCTCTGCACATACTAAAGAAAGTAACTCCTGATACACTTCAGAGTTCTAGATTCCATTGATAGTGACCAAGGCGCTCATTTTACTTCTCAGAGGAAACAATGTTGAGCTCCTGAATAAGGCTTTTAACGGAACTTTCATCTTCCTTACTGGCTTCATGGAGCACTACAATGGCTTATTAAGTTTAAAATCAGTTAAAGGAGACACATGCGACATCAGTCACATGATGACTGGGGTGAACTGTAATAGGGCCCTACTCCATTTTTTCTTTCATGCTGAGCTACTGACAGTTTTTAAGCCTCATCCCTCACTCTTCTCCTTGTGCCACGCATCTGAACAAGCCGAATAAGAAAGCCCAGGTACTCACTCCTTGGCCACTTGTGAGAAGTTCAAAGCCACTCGTAAGAACCCTCAGCCAGCCCACCACTACCCGCCATAAAAACTCCAGGCGGGCTTCCTCTTCTGGCTCTGTCAAGTCAATTTCGGAAGGCTTGGCAGCTAACCTCTTCTTTCCAGCAAGCCTCATAATATGAGTGATAAACCTTTACAACTGCTCTTGGGATGTGTGTGCGTGGGTGTCATCATTAATTCCGAATCTGAACCAAATTTTTTTGTGAACATATTTCCAGTTTCTTCAGAGTGGCTACAACATCTGCTAAATGACAATTAACTTTTTGAAAAACTATTCCCAAGTGAATAAGATATTCAGTACTTCTCCAGAACACTTTAGTACCGCTGTCTCTTCCCAACTAACATCTTATTTTTCTTCACCTCTGTTCCTTTTTTAACTTATAAATAAGATAGTACTATTTTTATTGCTTCACACAATGTTTATGTGATGTTGACCAACTTGAGTATCATTTCTTTAATCTCCTACCTCCTATCTGAGGTCATTCTTTTTTCCTTCTTTTTTTTAGAAGTATTTTTATCTTAACAGATCCCAGTGTTGACATTCTTTGTAGATGATCCGCCTTGCCTCCTTGGCTGCTTTTAAGAGTTCCCCTTTGGATGAACCTAGAGTCTGTCATACAGAGTGAAGTATGTCAGAAGGAGAAAAACAAATATTGTATATTAATGCATATATATGGAATCTAGAAAACAATGGTACTGAAGAACCTATTTGCAGGACAGGAATAGAGAAGCAGACAGAGAATGGACTTGTGGGCATGGGGGCAAGGAAGGAGAGAGGGGGACTAATTGAGAGCGTAGCACTTGCATATATGCCTAGCTAGTGGGAAGCTGCTGTACAGCACAGGGAGCTCAGCTTGGTCCTCTGTGATGACCTAGAAGGCTGGGGTGGGGAAGGAAGGCTCAAGAGGAAGGGGATATACATACAGCTGATTCACACTGTTGCACAGCAAAAACTAACATCAGATCAGATCAGATCAGATCAGTCACTCAGTCATGTCCGACTCTTTGCGACCCCATGAATTGCAGCACACCAGGCCTCCCTGTCCATTACCAACTCCCAGAGTTCACTGAGACTCACGTCCATCGAGTCAGTGATGCCATCCAGCCATCTCATCCTCTGTCGTCCCCTTCTCCTCTTGCCCCCAATCCTTCCCAGCATCAGAGTCTTTTCCAATGAGTCAACTCTTCGCATGAGGTGGCCAAAGTACTGGAGTTTCAGCTTCAGCATCATTCCTTCCAAAGAAATCCCAGGGCTGATCTCCTGCAGAATGGACTGGTTGGATCTCCTTGCAGTCCAAGGGACTCTCAACAGTCTCTCCAACACCGCAGTTCAAAAGCATCAATTCTTCGGCACTCAGCCTTCTTCACAGTCCAACTCTCACATCCATACATGACCACAGGAAAAACCATAGCCTTGACTAGATGAACCTTTGTTGGCAAAGTAATGTCTCTGCTTCTGAATATGCTATCTAGGTTGGTCATAACTTTCCTTTCAAGGAGTAAGCGTCTTTTAATTTCATGGCTGCAGTCACCATCTGTAGTGATTTTGGAG
>NW_011494834.1:845217-876019 GCF_000754665.1 Bison bison bison
TAATGTCTCTGCTTCTGAATATGCTATCTAGGTTGGTCATAACTTTCCTTTCAAGGAGTAAGCGTCTTTTAATTTCATGGCTGCAGTCACCATCTGTAGTGATTTTGGAGCCCAGAAAAATAAAGTCTGACACTGTTTCCACTGTTTCCCCATCTGTTTCCCATGAAGTGGTGGGACCGGATGCCATGATCTTCGTTTTCTGAATGTTGAGCTTTAAGCCAACTTTTTCACTCTCCACTTTAACTTTCATCAAGAGGCTTTTGAGTTCCTCTTCACTTTCTGCCATAAGGGTGGTGTCATCTGCATATCTGAGGTTACTGATATTTCTCCCAGCAATCTTGATTCCAGCTTGTGCTTCTTCCAGTCCAGCGTTTCTCATGATGTACTCTGCATAGAAGTTAAATAAACAGGGTGACAATATACAGCCTTGGTGAACTCCTTTTCCTATTTGGAACCAGTCTGTTGCTCCATGTCCGGTTCTAACTATTGCTTCCTGACCTGTATACAAATTTCTCAAGAGGCAGATCAGGTGGTCTGGTATGCCCATCTCTTTCAGAATTTTCTACAGTTTATTGTGATCCACACAGTCACAGGCTTTGGCATAGTCAATAAAGCAGAAATAGATGTTTTTCTGGAACTCTTTTCCTTTTTGTTCAAGCTGGTTTTAGAAAAGGCAGAGGAACCAGAGATCAAATTGCCAACATCCGCTGGATCATGGAAAAAGGAAGAGAGTTCCAGAAAAACTAACATAACATTGTAATTATACTCTGATTCAAAAAATAAATTTTAAAAAGTTCCTCTTCAGTTTTGTGCTATTTCATCACAAAGAGTGAAGGTTTTAAATTTTTTTCTTTGCACCACTTATGTATAGATTGATGCTTTTCATGACATTATTTTCATCCATTATTTCTGCAAATATTGTTTCTTTTCCACTTTCTCTGTTATGATTTTCTGGCAATTTCTTCAAAGCCATCAACTTATACTACACCTTATTCTTTCTTCCATATTTCTAAAAATTTCTATTTCCATACTTTTGTCTTTTACTGTACTGAATGACTTATTTCAGTACACTCATTCTTCCTTCAGCTATATCTAATTTGCTATTTAACTTACCTAATTGCTTTTTTTTTTTTTTTAGCTTTACAATATTGTATTGGTTTTGCCATATATTAAAATGAATCTGCCACAGGTATACATGTGTTCCCCATCCTGAACCCTCCTCCCTCCTCCCTCCCCATACTATCCCTCTGGGTCGTCCCAGTGCACCAGCCCCAAGCATCCAGTATCGTGCATCGAACCTGGACTGGTGACTCATTTCATATATGATATTATACATGTTTCAATGCCATTCTCCCAAATCATCTCACCCTCTCCCTCTACCACAGAGTCCAAAAGACTGTTCAATACATCAGTGTCTCTTTTGCTGTCTCGTATACAGGGCTATTGTTACCATCTTTCTAAATTCCATATATATGTGTTAGTATACTGTATTGGTGCTTTTCTTTCTGGCTTTTCACTCTGTATAATAGGCTCCAGTTTCATCCACCTCATTAGAACTGATTCAAATGTATTATTTTTAATGGCTGAGTAATACTCCATTATGTATATGTACCATAGCTTTATTATCCATTCATCTGTTGATGGACATCTAGGTTGCTTCCATGTCCTGGCTATTATAAACAGTGCTGTGATGAACATTGGGGTACACGTGTCTGTTTCAATTCTGGTTTCCTCAGTGTGTATGCCCAGCAGTGGGATTTCTGGGTCATAAGGCAGTTCTATTTCCAGTTTTTTAAGGAATCTCCACACTGTTCTCCATAGTGGCTGTACTAGTTTGCATTCCCACTATACTTAAAAATGTATATTTAATTTTTAAAAATCTTTATTTTTTCATTTTTATTCTTTTAAAAATATATATATTTAACCAATTCCTTCTTAGTTACTTTGTAATTTCTGATAATTTAAATAGCTAAAATTTGTTATTTTTGTTAAATATCAGATGCAAAGGCTTCCTTTTCAGTAATTTGTTGATCCTGATTGTGAGGTAAGGTTGCTTGAGATTAATCTGAAAATTCTGCAGATTTAGATTGGTTTCTGCTAAAAGCCAAGGGATTGTTGTCAACATGGACTCACTTAGGCTCATATTAAAGATACTAATGAGTAAATATCAGATTTCCCATCTTGCAATTGACAGAATTTAGCCTCTTATTACTCCAGTAATATTTGCATATTTTGGGGTGCAACTTAACTTTTCCAGCTTGCTTTCCAGTTTCTGCTCACTGATCTACTCTGTCCTAAACTCGTAAATTTATTTGAATATTTGTTTACTTAGGAAATTAATCTTGTAGCTATTCCTTAACATTCTTGGATCTAGCAATGCCAGAGCTAGCAATATAATAAAACAATGTTTTATTTAGGATCTAGTTGATTTGTAGCAGAAGGATCTTCAGAATTCACCTTACTACTAGAAGCAGAAGTTTATTTTAATGATTAGAATATGAACCCTTCAAACTGGAGAGATATTTAGATACAAAGATAAGATGTGCCTCAACTCACAGCCCAGAGCTTCCTCAACCTACCACCATAGGGACAGTCCTCCTCTTACATTTAAGCAGAAACAGGAGAGGAACTAAACAAACTCTTGATGAAAGTGAAAGAGGAAAGTGAAAAACCTGGCTTAAAACTCAACATCCAAAAAAAGATGATTAGGGCATCCATTTCCATCACTTCATGGCAAATAGATGGGGAAACAATGGAAACAGTGACAGACTTTCTTTTCTTGGGCTCCAAAATCACTGAAGATGGTGACTGCAGCCATGAAATTAAAAGATGCTTGCTCCTTCGAGGAAAAGGTATGACAAAGCTGCTGCTGCTGCTGCTAAGTCGCTTCAGTCGTGTCCGACTCTGTGCAACCCCATAGACGGCAGCCCACCAGGCTCCCCCGTCCCTGGGATTCTCCAGGCAAGAACACTGGAGTGGGTTGCCATTTCCTTCTCCGATGACAAAACTAGATAGCGTATTAAAAAGCAAAGGCATTATTTTGCTGACAAAGGCCCATATAGTCAAAGCTATGGTTTTTCAAGTAGTCAAGTACAGATGCAAGAGTTGGACCACTGGAGAATGGACGCTTTTGAACTGTGGTGTTGGAGAAGATTCATGAGAGTCCCTTGGACTGCAAAGAGATCAAACCAGTCAATCCTAAAGGAAATCAGTCCTGAATATTCATTGGAAGGACTGATACTGAAGCTGAAGCTCCAACACTTTGGTCACCTGATGTGAAGAGCTGACTCAGTTGGAAAAGACTTTGATACTGGGAAAGACTGAAGGCAAGAGGAGAAGGGGATGACAGAGGATGAGATGGTTGGATGGCATCACCAACTCAATGGACATGAGATTGAGAAAGCTCAAGAGATGGTGAAGGACAGGGAAGCCTCATGTGCTGCAAGTATGCTGCTGCTGCTAAGTCACTTCAGTCGTGTCCAACTCAGTGCGACCCAATAGACGGCAGCCCACCAGGCTCCCCCGTCCCTGGGATTGTCCAGGCAAGAGTACTGGAGTGGGGAGCCATTTTCTTCTCCAATGCATGAAAGTGAAAAGTGAAAGTGAAGTCGCTCAGTCGAGTCCGACCCTCAGCGACCCCATGGACTGCAGCCTTCCAGTCTCCTCCGTCCATGGGATTTTCCAGGCAAAAGTACAGGAGTGGGGTGCCATTCGGGGTCACAAAAAGTCAGACACGACTGAGCAACAAGGAGACTCCTTGGGCTTCCCCTGTGGCTCAGTGGTAAAGAATCCACCTGCAATGCAGGAGACATGTGTTTGAACCCTGGGTCTGGAAGATGCCCTGGAGGAAAGCACAGAAATCCACTCCAGTATTCTTGCTGCAAAAATCCCATGGACAGAGGAGCCTGGTGGGCAGCACACTCTTAGGTTCATACAGTCACAAAGAAGCAACTGAGCACGTATGCATAGGAGACTATTATGTAAGTCTTCCAGATTTCATCCTTTCCACTGTCTAGAATTATATTCTAATTAAAAATATGATTTTTTATGTGATCAGTTATCTCTCTGGTTGTTATATTTTTATTTTTGTTTCATTTTTAGGGCATTTAGTATTACTTTTCAAAATGCTTCCATGTGCTGACAATAATCACTAAATAGATACTATTCCAAAGTTGTTTGCATTCTCATTCTGATAAACTAAAAACTATTTAAAACTCTTTACTTGGTCTTATCAATTTGAGAATTTGATTTATACCTTGAATAAAAAGGTTAGATTTTACCCAGAGTTTAGTAATTACTAAATTTTCATTCAACAGTCCATTTTTCCTGAGCTTCAGTTTCTAACTGTTGTAATTGTGTACAGAATTTGGAATAGCTATGTGTCACCTTGGTTGTTTAGCATATAACTAATAGGTTACAATTATAACAGCAAAAAGAGTTTAGAGAAGCAAATTAGTTTGGTAGCAATTAAATCCAGAGAATCACTCAAAAAAAAAAAAAAAAAGCTAAGTAATAACTTTAATTGAGTTGTATGCAAAATGGGAAAACTTCAACATAATGTTTCTAAACCTTGTAGAAAAGTGACAGTCTACCTATAATTACCTTGCTTAATCACTTTTTTGGCTACAGAGATAAAAATTTTTATATTAAAATTTTATATGGAAGGATTTTACACTGCTAACGTGCTCACAAAATGTAAATGTGACATTTATATGTTAGTAAACTCTCAAAATATAGTTTTTTATTTTTTAAGGGGGAAATACTAATTTTCACATGCTATTTATTGCTACTTTTCAGGAGTGAAACAAGATGAAAAAAGTTTTTATGTGATTAAAATCACCAAGAAGTCATCTGCAACCTACTATAATTTAAAAGACTCCAAAATACAATCATTTTCCTGCCCAACAGGGGATTTGTCTTTGAATTTTATTATAATCAAGGTAAATAAATGTATTATAAATTTATCTTAATAAAAACCCCACTTCTTGTCATATGGAGTAACTGATTTTGAACTAACCTGCCACACACAACTATAAAAAAGTGCAGGAGTTTAATTTGTGAGAAAGGAGATGCACATAGAGTATCATATTTACCTAGGCATTCTCCATGGATGCACATTAGGATTATAGAAGTTGGAGGTTAAATCAAACAGAACAGAGTGACCTTTCTGAGACAAGAGGTAAGAAACTGGATTCATAGTAATAAGGCAGTTGGAATTTATAGGGTATATCACTTTGCTCATGAATCTTCCATTTGGCAGGACTTAGTAAGGACACCTGATTTCTGCCTATTCAATCATATGGAGGAGCTTGAAAGATATGGGCTGGAATCATCTGAAGTTTTTTGTTCATTCACACATATGGTGCTTGACATTGGAAAGATTCAAACTGTTGGAGGCTAGAATATCCGGAGCTCCTTGGATATCTCCATCTCTGAGAGGTCTCTGTGTATTCTATGTAGTCAGAAGTTTTTATGGTAGCCAGATTTCTCATTTGTCTACTAAGAGCTTCCAAGGCATGTGTCTCAAGAGAGTTAAATGGGCAGAAGCTGAACTGTGTCTTTTTTTAACCTAGCCTTATAAGTCATTCTTATTTTATTAGTTCAGGCTCTCTTCCTTTTTTCTTTATGAGTCTAGCTAAAAGTTCATCAAAGCTGTTTATGTTTTCAAAGAACCAGCTTTTAGTTTCCTTGATCTTTTTCATTATTTATTTAGCCTCTATTTTATTTTTACTCTGATCTTCATTATTTCTTTCCATCTGCTCACTTTGGCTTGTTCTTTTCTCTATTTCCTTTAGGTGTAAAGTTAGGTTACTTATTTGAGATTTTTCTTATTTCTTGAGGTAATCTTGTATCACTATAAACTTCCCTTTTAGAACTGTTTTTGCTAAGTCCCAAAAGTTTTGGATCCCCTGGAGAAGGGAATGGCTACTCACTCAGTATTCTTGCCAGGATAAGTCCATGCACCAATGAACCTAGCAGGGTATAGTCCACGGGGTCACAAAGAGTTGGACATGACTGAACAACTAACACTTTCACTTTCAAATGTTTTGCATCATCATGTTTTCATTTTCATTTGTCTCTAGGCATTTTTAAAATTTCCTCTTTGATTTGTTCAGTGATAGATCGGTTGTTTAGTAGCACATGGTTTAGCCTCCACATGTCTGGGTTTCTTTAGTTTTTTTATTTTTCTTGTAAATGATTTATAATCTCATAGAATTGTGGCTGAAAAAGATGTTTGAGATGATTTCAATATTCTTTGCTTTCTAACCTAGAATATGATCTATTCTGGAGAATTTTCCATGTGCACTTGAAAAGAATATGTATCCTGCAACTTTCTGATGAAATGCTCTCTCTCTCTTTCTCTCTCTCTCTCTCTCTCTCTAACAGTTAAGTCCTTTTGATCTAATGTGTCATCATACTTAATGATGAAAAGGTGAAAGCATTTCTTCTAAGACCGGGAACAAGACAAAGATATCCACTTTCATCAGTTTTATTCAACATAGTTTTGGAAGTTACAACCACAGCTGTAAGAGAAAAAAAAGAAATAAATCTAAATTGGAAAGGGGGCTTCTCTGATAGCTCAGTTGGTAAAGAATCCTCCTGTGGTGCAGGAGACCCCAGTTCAAACCCTGGGTCAGGGAGATCTGCTGCAGAAGGGACAGACTACCCATTTCAGTATTCTTGGGCTTCCCTTGTGCTCAGCTGGTAAAGAATCTGCCAGAAATGCGGGAGACCTGGGTTTGATCCCTGGGTTGGGAAGATCCCCTGGAGAAGGGAAAGGCTACCCACTTCAGTATTCTGGCCTGGAGAATTCAATGGACTGTATGGTCCATGAAGTTGCGAAGAGTTGGACACGACTTTCACTTTCACTTTCAAATTGGAAAGAAAGAAGTAAAACTCACTGTTTGCAGAGTACAGGATATTATACATAGGCAATTCTAAAGATGCTACCAAAACTATTTAAACTAATAAATTAACTCAGTAAAGTTGCAGGATACAAAATTAATATACAGAAATCTTGGGCATTTCTATATACTAACAACAAAGTTTCAGAAAGAGAAATTAAGGAAGCAAGCTCATTTACCAACAGATCAAAAAAATAAGATAACTAAGAATAAACCTAGTTAATGAGGCAAAAGATCTATACTCTGAAAACTATAAGATGCTGATGAAAGAAATGGAAGATAATATACAACAGATGGAGAGATACACCATGTTTTTGGACTGGAAGAATCAATACTGTCAAAATGACTATCCTATCCAAGACAATCTACAGTTTCAACACAATGTCCGTCAAATTATCACTGGCACTTTTCACAGAACTAGAACAAAATTTTTTTAATTTGTATGGAAGCACAAAAGACCCCAATAGCCAAAATAATATTTTTCTTTAAAAAATATTTTTCAATTGGAGAAAAATCGCCTTATAATATTGTGTTGGTTTCTGCTGTACATCAACATGAATCAGCCATAATTATACATTTATCTTTTTCCTCTTGAGCCTCCCTCCCCTCCCCAATCCCACCCCTTTAGGTAATCACAGAGCACCAGGTTGGGCTCCCTGTGTTATACAGCAACTTCTTGCTAACTATCTATTTCACACATGATAATGTATATATGTTGATGCTACTTTCTCCATTCATTCATCTCTTTTTCCCCCATTGTAACCAAAAGTCTGTTCCATACAGTTTTGTCTCAATTCCTTCCTTGAAAATAGCTTCATCAATACAGTTTTTCTAGATTTCATATATGCTATCTGTTTTTCTCTGTCTGAGTTACTTCACTCTGTATAACAGGATCTAGGTTCACCCTCCTCAGTAAAACTGACTCAAATTTATTCTTTGTGGCTGAGTAACATTCCATTGTATATATGTGTCATATCTTCTTTATCCATTCATCTGTCAGTGGACTTCTAAGTTGCTTCCATGTCCTGGCTATTGTAAATAGTGCTGCAATGAACACAAAAACACATGTATCTTTTAGAATTGTGGCTTTCTCAAGGTAATGCTCAGTAGTGGGATTGTTGCATCAATGGTAAGTTTATTCCTAGTTTTTTAAGGAATATCAATACTATTCTCCATAAAGAATATTATCAGTTTACATTCCCACTAACAGTATAGGAGGATTCCCTTTTCTCCATATCCTCTCCAGCATTTCTTGTTTGTAGATTTTTTTTCATAATGGCCATTCTGATTGGTGTGAGGTGATACAATTGTAGTTTTTATTTGAAAACAATCTTGAGAAAGAAAAATGAAGCTGGAAGAATAGCACACCCAGATTTCAGAGTATAATACAAAACTACAGTAATAAAAACAGTATGATACTGGCACTAAAACAGACATATAGATCAATGGAAACAGGGTAGAAATAAGCCCACATACTGATGGTCAATTAATCTACAGCAAAGGAGGTAAGAATATACAATGGAGAAAAGAAAGTCTCTTCATAAGTAGTCCCTGGAAAAAGTAGGCACTACATGTAAAAGAATGAAATCAGAATATTCTCTAACATAATATGCAAAAATAACTCAAAATTGATGAGACCTAAATGTAATATTGAATACTATAACACTCTTAGAGAAAAACAGGCAGAACATTGTTGTATATAATTCACAGCAGTACTTTTTAAGATCCCTGCCTAAAGTAAAGGAAATAAAAGCAAAAATAAACAAATGAGACCTAATTAAACTTAAAAACTTTTGCACAGAAAAAGAAATCATTGACAAAATGAAAAGATAACATAATGAATGACAGAAAACATTTATAAATGATAGAAATGATAAGGAATAAATACCCAATACATAAAAACAGCTCATACAACTCAATTTACAAACAAATCTGATTAAAAATTAGGCAGAAGAAATTTTTCCAAAGAGGAAGTGCAGATGGCTAACAAGCACATGAAAGAATGGTTAACATCACTAATCATCATGAAAATTCAAATAAAAATCACAATGAGATATCACCTTACACCCGTTATCAAAAAGAACACAAATAAAAAATGTTGGCAAAGATGGGAAGAAATGGGAACCCTTGTATACTGTTCTTGGGAATGCAAATTTTTGCAGCCACTGTGGAAATCGATATAGATGTTTCTCAAAAAACTAAAAATTAAACTACCATACAACTCAGCATTTCCATTCCTGGGTACATATCCCCAAAACATAAAAATTATAATTCAAAAAGATACATGCACCTAAATGTTCATAGCAGCATTATTTACAATTTCCAAGATATGAAACCAATCTAAGTGTCTATCAACAGATGAATCAATACAGAAGATTTGGTGTACACAAATACATACAAACACAATATAATACTACTTGGCCATTTAAAAAAAATGAATTTTTGCCATTTACAGCAAAAGCATGAATGGATTTGGAAGGCATCATGCTAAATTAAATAAGTTAGAGAGAGAAAGACAAATAATGTATGATATCACACGTAAGTGGAATCTAATAAATACAACAAACTGGTGAATAAAATTATTAGTACAGTTGTTCTACAGTTTGTGGGTCGTCTGCTCAGCAGCTCTATGGTAGGGCTAATGGCACCTTCCTCAAGAGGGCTTAACCACATGCTGCATGACCCCGGTCTGCTGCAGTCAGAGCCCTTGCTCCCATGGCAGGCCACTGCTGACCCGTGCCTCCACAGGAGACACTCAAACACACAAAAGCAGGTCTGGCTCAGTCTCTGTGTGGTCTCTGGGGTCTGGTGTGAACAAGGTTTAGTTTGAGTCCTCCAAGCATCTCTGGCAGGTATGGTATTCTATTCTAAATATGACTGTGCCCCTCCTATAGTCTTTCTGGGGCATCTCCCTTGCCCTTGGACATGGGATATCTTTTTTTTGGTGGGATCCAACATTCTCTTGTCAATGGTTCTTCAGCAGCAAATTGCAACTTTGGAGTTCTTGCAGGAGAAGATGAGAGCATGTCCTTCCACTCTGCCATCTTGCTTACTTGGGTGCCATCTCAAAATTAACAGAAAAATCTCTGTTCATTTCCAAGGCAAACCATTCAATATCACAGTAAACCAACCAATATCCCAACCACTAATGCTGAAGAAGCTGAAGTTGAACGGTTCTGTGAAGACCTACAAGACCTTCTAGAACTAACATTTTGAAAAAAAAAAGATGTCCTTTTCATCATAAGGGACTGGAATGCAAAAGTAGGAAGACAAGAGATACCTGGAGTAACAGGAAAGTTTGACCTTGGAGTACAAAATGAAGCAAGGCAAAGGCTAATGGAGTTTTGCCAGAGAACATACTGGTCATAGCTAACACCCTCTTCCAATACAATAACAGACGACTCTACACATGGACATCACTAGATAGTCAACACTAAAATCAAATTGATTATATTCTTTGCAGCCAAAGATGGAGAAGCTCTATACAGTCAACAAAAAAAGATCAGGAGTTGACTGTGGCTCAGATCAGGAACTCCTTATTGCAAAGTTCAGACTTAAATGGAAGAAAGTAGTGAAAACCACTAGACCATTCAAGTATGACCTAAATCAAATCTCTTACAATTATACAGTGAAAGTGACAAATATATTCAAGGGATTACATTTGATAGAGTGTCTGAAGATCTTTGGGTGGAGGTTGGTGACATTGTAGAGGAGGCAGTGATAAAGACCATCACCAAGAAAAAGAAATGAAAAAAGGCAAAATGGTTGTCTGAGAAAGCCATACAAATAGCTGAGAAAACAAGAGAAGTGAAAGGCAAAGGAGAAAAAGAAACATATAACCATGTGAATGCAGAGTTCCAAAGAATAGCAAGAAGAGATAAGAAAGCCTCCCTCAGTGATCAATGCAAGGAAATAGAGAAAACAATGAAATGGGAAAGACTAGAGATCTCTTTAAGAAAATTAGAGATATCAAGGAAACATTTCATGCAAGGATGGGCACAATAAAGTACAGAAATGGTGTGGACCTATGAGAAGCAGAAGATATTAAGAAGAGATGGCAAGACTACACAGAAGAACTATACAAAAAAGACCTCAATAATCCAGATAACCACAATGGTGGTTATCTCAGTGGTCACTCACCGGGAGCCAGACACCCTGGAGTGTGAAGACAAGTGGGCCTTAGGAAGCATCTATGAACAAAGCTAGTGCAGATGATAGAATTCCAGCTGAGCTATTTCAAATCCTAAAAGATGATGCTGTGAAAGTGCTGCATTCCATATGCCAGCAAATTTGGAAAACTCTGCAGTGGTCACAGGACTGGAAAAGGACAGTTTTCATTCCAATCCCATAAAAAAGGCAATGTCAAAGAATGTTCAAAATACCGCACAATTGCACTCATCTTGCATGCTATCAAAGTAATGCTCAAAATTCTCCAAGCCAGGCTTCAACAATACATGAACCAAGAACATCAAGATGATCAAACTGGATTTTTGAAAGACAGAGGAACCATAGATCAAATTGCCAACATCTGTTGGATCATAGAAAAAGAAAGAGAATTCCAGGGAAACATCTATTTCTTCACTGATTACTCTAAGCCTTTGACTGTGTGCATTACAACAAACTGTGGGAAATTCTTAAACAGATGGGAATACCAGATCACCTGACCTGCCTCCTGAGAAATCTGTATGCAGGTCAAGAAGCAACAGTTAGAACCAGACATGGAACAATGGACTGGTTCCAAATTGGGAAAGAGTACATCATGGCTGTATATTGTCACCCTGCTTATTTAACTTATATGCAGAGTACATCATGTGAAATACTGGACTGGTGAATCACAAGCTGGAATCAAGATTGCCAGGAGAAACATCAATAACCTCAGATATGCAGATGACACCACCCTTATGGTAGGAAGCCAAGAGGAACTGAAGAACCTCTTGATGAAAGTGAAAGAGGAGAGTGAAAAAGTTGGCTTAAAACTCAACATTTAAAAAATGAAGATCATGGCATCTGGTCCCATCACTTCAGGCAAATAGATGAGGAAACAATGGAAACAGTGATAGACTTTATTTTCTTGGGCTCTAAAATCACTGCAGATGGTGACTGAAACCACGAAATTAAAAGACACTTGCTCCTTGGAAGAAAAGCTATGACAAACCCAGACAGTATATTAAAAGGCAGAGACATTACTTTGCCAACAAAGGTCCATCTAGTCAAAGCTATGGTTTTTCCTGTAGTCATGTAGGATGTGAGAGTTGGACCATAAAGAAAGTTGAGCACCAAAGAATTGATGGTTTTGAACTGTGGTGTTGGAAAAGATTCTTGAGAGTCCCTTGGACTGCAAAGAGATCCAGCCAGTCAATCCTAAATGAAATCAGTCCTGACTATGCATCGGAAGGACTAATGCTGAAGCTCCAATACTTTGGCCACTTCATGCGAAGAACTGACTCATTGGAAAAGACCCAGATGCTGTGAAAGATTGAAGGGAGCAGGAGAAGGGGACCACAGAGGATGGGATGGTTGGATGGCATCACTGACTTGATGACGGACATGAGTCTGAGCAAGCTCCCGGAGTTGGTGATGGGCAGGGAAGCCTAGTGTGCTGCAGTCCATGGGGTCACAAACAGTCAAACTACTGAGTGGCTGAACTGAGTGAGTAAAATAGAAAAGAAGAAGACTGAGTAATATAGAGAGCAAACTAGTGATTACCAGTGGGGAGAGGGTGCAGGGCAATATAAAGTGAGGGAGAGGGTGCAGGGCAATATAAAGTGAGCGAGAGGGAGGTATAAGCTATTGGTGTAATACAGGCTACTGGAATGTATTATACAACAAAGTGAATATAGTCAATATTGTGTAATAACTAAATTAAGTCATATTTTTATATTTTATACAAATTTAACACAGAGAAGGAAATGGTAACCCACTCCAGCATTCTTGCCGGGAGAATCCTACAGACAGAGGAGCCTGGCATGCTACAGTACATGGGGTCACAAGAGTCAGACATGACTTAGCAACTAAATCACCATGACCACACAAATTTAAACATAAATGAAAAACAGTAATTAAAGAAACAAGCAAAATAGCCATATAAAAATGAGTCAGAACAAAAAAGTCATTCTCCAACCCAAATCATCAGAAGTGAATAATGACGGTTGCCCAAATTCAAGGAGAGGGGAATTAGCTTTCAAAGTTTGTGGGAGGCGTGTCAAAACATTTGCAGATGTGTTTTAAAACCACCTATGATCTAGAAGCACATGTAGATTAGCTTTAGACGGAGACAGAAATCAAATGTCATGTAGAAGAAATAAATTAATTGACTGAGGTGGGAAGAGGAAGTAGTAAGACAAGGTGGTTCTCAGAAGTGCATAATCACCACTGGATTATAAAAGTGTACGGAATGCAAAATATAGACCTAATTTTATATTGCCACCTTTGAAGAAGGGCTGATTTTCCCCAAAATTATTGAAAAACATGATCTTTGGACTTTATGGAAAGAGGGAGAGAATCTTAAGGGAGAATTAGCAAAATGAATAAGAACATCAAATTGAGCCTTAGTTTAGACTGAGAGGTTGGTGTTGGTGGAGTGGGGCAAGTAGCCCAGGTAAGAAATCAAAGTTCACAGGTTAATTATAGAGAGACAAGCAAATTTTGAATATGGAAACATCTGATCTTTGGTGATTTCAGTCTAGAAGGACAGTGAATGATGACAGTAAATTTGTGTGACATAATTTTTTAAATTTAAATATTAAAGGAAAATAATGCAATGTCAATAAATTTAACACAAAAGATCTTATAAAAAGCCCATCCTGGTATGGAAACAAAAGAGAACAAGATGAAAAACAAGCATGACAATAGACAAGGAAATAATATAAGTGGCAACAATGACAAATACAGGAGAAAGAAAAAAATATGAATTTTACTCAACACCAATAAAAATAGAGTCATCAGAGTAAAGGAGGGAGAATTTTTATCACCAAAATATTCTATCTAAAGAAGTATAAAAGGAATTAGAGTTAGGCATTTTTTTAAATAATCAAAGCTTAAAGTTATCCCCCAAATCCATTAAATATATAAAAACTACAGAGTCTATCAGAAATCACTTGTTACTTGTGGGAAATACAAGGCCTTTTTTCTAACAGTATAAAACAACAATAGGCTTCCCTGGTGGCTCAGATGGTAAAGAATCTACCTGCAGTGCAGTAGATCTGGGTTTGATCCCTGGGTTGGGAAGATTCCCTGGAGAAGAGAATGGCAATCCAATCCAGTATTCCAGGGGTTGCAAAGAGTTGGACACAACTGAGCAACTAACATTTTCACTTTTCACTTTCATACAATAACATTACATGAAATCCTAGCGGATTTCGGCATAGCTACTGGACAAAAGATTTGTTAACATCTTTTAAATAAATTACACTATAATCTCATAAGCAATGGATTTTAATGACCTACAGGAGATTATGGGTTGAATAGATTTCTGAAAACACATTTTTAAGTAAGCTTTAAACATTTTTACTATACGTTTATCTAGTAATCTCAAAAGAATTGATTAATGAATTCAGGGAAAAGATCTGCTTGCTATTGTATATATATATATACAATATGATTTTTTAAATTGCTTGCTCTGACTTCATATGAAATTACAAAAAAACATTCAGGCACTGAACAAAGCAATTTACATACAGTATTTCCAGACAATACAATAACCTTTCAAGCAGGTATTAAAACTATCTCTGCTTTGTTGAAGCAATACACTGTGTGTCTTGCAGAGACTAACTGACTACCACATTTGCATAGTTTGTAAGAACCAAGATTTGAAACTAACTCTGGCTTCTAAGGATGTATTTCATCACATTCACTAAGATTTAAGCAAAATATGAAGTTTAGGATAAATTTAAAGCAATAATTAACTGCTCTAATCATACATATATATATTCACACACACACACACACACACACACACACACACACACATACACAAAAGCATCCTAGCACCTAAGAGGATCAATGTTCAGTGTTGGGGTCAGGAAGACACTCAATTAGGGAAATACATTTACAGTGATAGAATATATAAAACATGCTTTTCTGAAATGCAAGGTAGAGTAAGTTTTTAATTTGATTGTACTTTTTGTTTATTCTCAAAAATTCTTCCAATCGGTAATGTTGGCCAATGCAAAATTTAAGTTTACAGTTTAAGCTATTTCATGATTCATTTTGACATATGGCAGAAATCAACATAATATTGTAAAGCAATTATCCTCCAATTAAAAATAAATTTTAAAAAGAGAGTAAATCCCAAGAGCTCTCATCACAAGGCTAGACTGAGTGACTTCACTTTCACTTTTTGCTTTCATGCATTGGAGAAGGAAATGGCAACTCACTCCAGCGTTCTTGCCTGGAGGATCCCAGGGATGGGGGAGCCTGGTGGGCTGCCGTCTATGGGGTCACACAGAGTCGGACATGACTGAAGTGACTTAGCAGTTAGCAATATATATTTCTCTCTCAAAATGCTTTATGTATATACATGTGTTTATATAATATGTACATATATACATCTCCTTATACATCTACCATCTATCTACCTATCTAGATAGATAGCTATAGATTATCTCCATAGATAGGTAGATAGATATTGATAAACAGATAGGCACATAGATACTTAATAGAGAGATAAAGTGTCAGAGGGATACAACTCATATATATTTATCATTAGGCATGAGAAAATATTTAGCAGGCTCATATTACCTTTGCTGCTGCTGCTGCTGCTAAGTCACTTCAGTCGTGTCCTACTCTGTGCGACCCCATAGACTGCAGCCCACCAGGCTCCTCCGTCCCTGGGATTCTCCAGGCAAGAACACTGGAGTGGGTTGCCATTTCCTTCTCCAATTCATGAAAGTGAAAAGTGAAAGTGAAGTTACTCAGTCGTGTCCGACTCTTAGCGCTTCATGGACTGCAGCCTACCAGGCTCCTCCGTTCATGGGATTTTCCAGGCAAGAGCACTGGAGTGGGGTGCCATTGCCTTCTCTGATGTTACCTTTAGAGATATCTATTAAAAAATACTGGTTCGTTACATAATATTTATTATTTCAAATTTGGTATATTGACTGAAGGGAATAAATATGATATTTATAGTTCTACAACTGTAAATGCCTTAGGTTTACATTAAATTTTATTATTAAGATTAGTTTTACACTTTATAATACATTTTCAAACTAAGGAAGTAAATGTACAACTTACATCTGAGCTCCTGGTCTGATACAACTTTGGCAAGCAATTTGTTACATTTCACACACCAGGAAAGACCTTCCCTCTGATATCACCAGAACGCAGGTAGTCCAGCAAGCCAAAAGTTATAATTAGTTGTGAATACACATTCTGGGTGAGTTTATGATGGGACAAATGCAATCCCATTTAGGACCATCACTTTCTAATGCTTCTCTTCCAACCCCTGCTGTCATACCGCTGTGAGAAAAGCAAAGCAGTGGTTTCCGCTTTTACTCCCATTCTTTCAAAGGAGAGTAAACTGGGAAAACCTGTAACATGATTTTTCACCTTGAGTGGGAGCTCCCTGACCCTGAATGGCCTTTATCTTAAAGATTAAGTAAGGTATGTTTTTCAGAAGTAGAAGCTTGTATTTTAAGTTAACAAGGGTTTTCAGAGATGAATACTGTCCTGGACACAGATCCATATATTCTTGTTCATTAGACATACACATTTCAGATAATTATGAAACAAAATTCATACTTATTTCCTCTGGTGTAACAATAGAGTTGGGCTTCCCTGGTAGGTCAGCTGATAAAGAATCCGCTTGCAGTGCAGGCGACCCCAGTTCAATTCCTGGGTTGTGAGGATCCGCTACAGAAGGGACAGGCTACCCATTCCAGTATTCTTGGGCTTCCCTGGTGGAGCTATGGAAATCAATATGAAGTTTGGAGTCTGATCATGAAAATGGATCACCAGAAAAGTTGCTTCAGTATGGTTATTAAGTCACATACAAAGTCACAGTCAAAACTCCTCAACTCAGGAAAGTTTGTGAATTCTCATTCAGTGTATTTGATGTTTATCACAGTGTTTATGTGATAACTCCATGTCACAGGAAGACTCTGAAGGTATTTGAATCTGTTATCATTAATTCTTCTATGTACCATAAAATTAGATATGTTGGACTTAAGCAGGATTACAATTCTATAATGCCAAAACAATTGGAAAGAAAAAATCAAATTGTCTTATTACTCTATATACATACTATAAGGGAGATAAGGGATGAAATGGAACCAAAATAGCCTTTGTAGTGAAACTGATGGGCTTCAAGTCTCACATTTGTCAATTAGTAGCTAGGAGACCTCACTCCAGTACTCTTGCCTGGAAAGTCCGATGGATGGAGGAGCCTGGTGGGCTGCAGTCCATGGGGTGGCAAAGAGTAGGACATGACTGAGCAACTTCACTTTCACTTTTCACTTTCATGATTGGAGAAGGAAATGGCAACCCACTCCAGTGTTCTTGCTTGGAGAATCCCAGGGATGGGGGAGCCTTTTGGGCTGCCGTCTATGGGGTCACACAGAGTCGGACACAACTGACGTGACTTAGCAGCTTAGCAGCAGCTATGAGACATTGTTTATTGTCTCTGAAGCTCTAATTTGTAAAACAGAATAACATTTTACAAATTATTGGGAAGATCAGTAATAATCCAGGTGAAGTTTCTAAGATGTAATAGGTGTACTAGAGAAGTCTTTATTTAAATTAGGTGAAATTGGACTTTTAGTTGAATTTACATTTAAAAGCAAAATTTAATATAAACATATATAATCTCCAAATAATTAAAGAATTTTAGGATTACATGTAATTTATATATGATCCCCCTACTTAATAAAATATCTGATACACAATTTCCCTGAAATGAGTTCATTTAACTTCTCTGGAACCTTTCCAGTAACAAACAAAAGGCTGAGCTTGTCTTCAAAGCAGGGACAACCATGAGTTAAGCACATCTGGTTTGTGATGGCTTTTCAGTTGGTCCCATCACTTTTCTCCTTCCTTGGTTAATATTTGAAGTCATTTTTGATTCATTACTTTGCTGTTTGCCTTCCAGTGGAGCTGTTCATGTTCATCAGTTCTGTTCTGAACCTAGCTCCAAGGACTAAACACAACAAAAGTCATGTGGGTTGGGTCACTTTATAGTTCAAGAAAATTATTAGTTCTCTCCTTCTTTGTAAACCTATTATTTTTTAAATTTTTTACGAAACCAAAGGGGGCATTAGCATTTTGAGAGAATATTGGTTCATGTTAAGTTCTATTAACCACAATTCTTAGTTTTTACTTTCTATTTAATAGGGTTTTTACTTGAATATTTGATCATTGCTAGGTAGCAGAGAAGAGAGTCATAATAGTAATTTGAGATTCCTCAACCTCATAATGCTTGGTATTCCTGATGCAATTCTTAGTAATTCCACCTCCTTGAAAACAAAACTATAAAACTTCCCAGGCACAATTTGTAACAGAATGTAGTTAAATCTGCACCATAAATTTACCCTTTATGTCAGTGTAATTTACTCACATCACCTCTATTTAACTCAATCTTAAGGCCATTAAAATTTACAAGATGATTCAAACACTTGTTTTGATATAATTCATTAATGTTTTTGAAGATGAAGACGGTTATGTTATCTCCAAATGAATTTATTACATTCAGTAAGCAATACAATATTAAATATCTAAAGCTTTGCCATTATGCAAGGTCAAATGTGGTATGTTTTACTCTATTGATTCACATTCATGACCCCAATGAGGTTACTGCTTATGCACAGGGTGCAATTATATCAAGGTTAGACAAGAAGACTTCTCTAACACAGATAGAGCACTATGAAATCATACAGTAGTGCTAAAATTTGGATTGGTGTATTCTTCATGACATATATCTAGCTTTCCCAAATATTAACAAAGTGGATCTTTATCTCTGCTACTGAGTTTAACTTTCTAACCTGTACATATTGATAATGTGATACTTTTTCAGTTATACTTAACTTTAGCTATATGATAATTCACTTATTAAAATGGAAAAAAAGTTATATAGCATATTTCAATCACATATATAAAAAAGAACTCATGAGAAAATTTCCAAATTTTCCTCTTAAAAGTAGCCAAGCCATAATTCTGTTTAAGAATATACTCTCACATTAAAGTTCTCGTATCTCAAATTATTTAAATAAGTACATAATAATACCAGTAAAATTTGCTTTAAAAGTTAAACTATTTTAAAGGATAATCACAGAATATAATGAGAATATATGTTAATACTTAAGTTATAATTAAGTACAAAAAATATATCAAGCAATTTGATATATTGCCATAGTAAATAGTAAATAGTATGCCATAGTAAATCTAGGTTCTTTTATAGTCTGGCATATTTGTGTACATTAAGAAATACTTTTGCCTATTATTGCCTCCATTATTTTGAAGCATAACTACAAAAATTACACAACTAGATTTGATGTTTAATAAGTAAGAGTAGCTGATATTCCTGAATCTGTATTTTGTGTTACAATGAGATAAGTATATTGGAATGAGTTTATCTAATTGCACTTACATTGACCTCATTTATTAAAAAAAAAACAAACACAAAACAGCCATGGAAGCATATCACACACATGGAACAATTTCATTATTGTTTCTATATCCTGGTTTTTCTGGACAGATATGTGTTAGTAAAACTGCTATGATGCATAGTGCATGCAACTGCTTATCTGAGTGTCAGCTTTCACATGAAAAACTATTACACAAATCCTACCATTATCAGAATGACTGTTATGCCAGTTCAAACAACAAGGAAATAATTCTGCTACCGATTTTGAAATGGTCAAGAGCATTTCTTTCAACATATGTTTTCTTTTAACTCTCTTTGCCCTCAGAAAATTTGCTAGCCTCTGTATAAAAAATTCTCTGCCAAACCAAATTCCATTTATTCAAATATAAAATAAATCGTCTTTGAAATTTTGTCTTTTTTCAATCTTCCTTTCTTCACAAGGTTAAAACCATTCTCCTAATCCTTCAGGTTAAAAAGTAACCATTACTTTTCCTGTATTTCTAAAATCCACTTAGTCCACAAGCATAGTCAAAGCTACCTCTCCAGTGGATCATTCTCTCTTCATTTTCATTTCCACTTCCCTAGCAACTTCTTCAGTGACTACTAATTTATAGTTATAAACATTAAGTTCCATGGGAAATTTTCAAGTATTATTTTAAAAATTAGATCCTATTTCTGTTCAAGTTTCTACTCACAGTCCAAAAATCTTAATTGACTTCTAAACTCAAGTATATAATGAATGGTCCTTCAAAATCATAGCTCAAATAAAAGAATATAGTGAAAACTGTCAAACAAATCAACACAAATAATATATTATTTTCAAAGACAATATAAGTTTATCTTTCCAACTTGTTTAGTTGTGATAAAATGTTAAACAAGCCATACAACTGGGGAGAACAGAATAATACAGAAACTAGATGACAAAGTATAAACATTTTCAATTCTTCCCGGAAGAAGATACAGTAAAAATGAAAGAATGGAGAAGGAAATTAGTGATTGTTTAGAAGTGTTTATATACACTACTTTTAGAATTACAGCACCTGTGTGCATATAGTTTTATAGTACATATTGATAAAGAGGGCTTTCTGGGTGGCGCTAGTGGTAAAGAACCCACCTGCCAGTGCAGGAGACATAAGAGATGCGGGTTTGATTCCTGTGTCAGGAAGATGTCCTGGAGGAGGGTATGGCAATCCACTCCAGTATTCTTGCCTGAAGAATCCCCATGGACATAGGAGTCTGTTAGGCTACAGTCCACAGTGTCACAAAGACTTGGACAGAACCGAAGCAACTGAGCATGCACGTATGCACTGGTAAAGAATCCACCTGCAATGTAGGAGATGCAGGTTTGATTCCCGAGTCAGGAAGATCCCCTGGAGAAGGAAATGACAACTGATTCCAGTATTCTTGCCTGGGAAATCCCATGGACAGAGGAGCCTGGGTGGGCTAGAGTCCATGGGCTTGCAAGAGTCAGACATGACTTAGCGACTAAACCACCACCATACACACACACACACACACACACACACACACGATTAGCCTTTCTACTTGTTGGCACTTCTTTTCTCTGTGTTGCATAAGAATGCATGGTGAAATTTTCAAAACAGTGCTCTGCACATACCATTCTCGTGCCCACCATCCTTCACTCACTCCTCATTGCTGCTGCTAAGTCGCTTCAGTCGTGTCTGACTCTGTGCGACCCCATAGACGGCAGCCCACCAGGCTCCCCCATCCCTGGGATTCTCCAGGCAAGAACACTGGAGTGAGTTGCCATTTCCTTCTCCAATGCATGAAAGGGAAAAGTGAAAGTGAAGTCGCTCAGTCATGTCTGACTCTTCGCGACCCCATGGTCTGCAGCCTACCATACTCCTCCGTCCATGGGATTTTCAGGCAAGAGTACTGGAGTGGGGTGCCATTGCCTTCTCCATCACTCCTCATCGCTTGCAAATTAAAATACACAAACTTTAATATGAAATGTAAGGCTCTCATAAACCTATTCTTAAGTCACTTTGCTGAACTTAATTAATCTTCTGGCTCCACTAACCCCTCTCTCAATAATCATTCTTCCAGTCACAAAGTTTAATACCTTTGTGTTTTTTGATTCCTCTATCTCCACTGGTTAAGTATCCAATAGTCAAGAATTCACTTATATCTTTTTTTTTTTACTCTATTCACATGGAAACAACATGCATTACTTTCTCTCTCCGACTCATGTCTCTTAATGTTCATTTTCCTATACTGTAATATGATTGATTTTCCACTCTTGCCTAGACCTTTGTCTGAGTCTGTTAAAATCTTCCTCTATTTTTTCCTATCTACCTTAAATTTCCTTCCTCTATTTTTTCTTATCTACATTAAGATTTTAGACTCTGTGCTAGCTCAACTTTGCAGAGTTAAGGGTCTCTTAATCTGTGTATAACAAACTCAAGCTACCATGGCTATTATTTTTAGATTTAAACTTTTGCTTTTCTAAGCCTATGTCACTGACTTGCTTCTTTTCATTTATAAAAAGCCTTACTGGATGGTATATTTGATTCACTTAACTCACATTTGTTGTTGTTCTTCAGTCATTAAGTTGTGCCTGACTCTATGCAACCACACGGACACACAGGAAGCTCACCAGGCTTCCCTGTCCTTCACTATTGCCTAGAGTTTGCTCAAACTCATGTCCATTGATTTAGTGATGCTATCTAACCATCTCATCCTCTGCCACCCCCTTCTCCTTTTGCCTTCAATCTTTTCCAGCATCAGGGTCTTTTCCAGTGAGTCTGTTCTTCACATCAGGTGGTCAAAGTATTGGAGCTTCAGCCTCAACATCAGTCCTTCCAATGAATATTTATGACTGATTTCCTTTAGGAAAGACTGGTTTGATCTCCTTGCAGTCCAGGGGACTCTCAAGAGTCTTTTTCAATACCACAGTTCAAAGGCATCAATTCTTCGGCACTCAGCTTTCTTTATGGTCCAACTCTCAAGTAGATGGACCTTTGTCGGGTGACATTTCTGCTTTTCCGTACACTATCTAGGCTTGTCATAGTTTTTCTTTCAAGGAGCAAGCGTCTTTTAATTTTGTGGCTGCAGTCACCATCTGCAGTGATTTTGGAGTCCAAGAAAAGAAGGTCTGTCACTGTTTCCATTGCTTATCCATTTGCCATAAAGTGATGGGATTGGATGCCAAGATCTTTCTTTTTTGAATGTTGAGTATTAAGCCAGCTTTTTCACTTTCATCAAGAGGGTCTTTAGTTTTTCTTTGCTTTCCACCATAAGGGTGGTGTCATCTGCATATCTGAGGTTATTGATATTTCTTCTGGAAATCTTGATTGTAGCTTGCTCTTCATCCAGCCCCACATTTCTCATGATGTACTTTGCATATAAGTTAAGTAAGCAGGGTGACAATATGCAGCCTTGACATACTCCTTTCCCAACTTGGAACCAGTCTGTTGTTACAAATTGTCCAGTTCTGTTGTTTTTTCACCTGCATACAGATTTCTCAGGAGGTAGGTAAGGTAGTCTGGTATTCCCATCTCTTTAAGAATTTTCCACAGTTTTTTTTTTTTTCTTCTTGTTTCATACATGATATTTTACATGTTTCAATGCTATTCTCCCAAATCTTCCCACCCTCTCCCTCTCCCACAGAGTCCATAAGACTGTTCTATACATCAGTGTCTCTTCACAGAGTCAAAGGCTTTGGTATAGTCAACAAGACAGAATGATCCACTTGTTTCCAAAGCAAACCATTCAATATCACACTAATCCAAGTCTATGCTCCAAAGCACTAACACCAAAAAAGCTGAAGTTTAACAGTTCTTGATGACCTACAAGACGTTCTAGAACTAACACACACAAAAAGATGTTCTTTTCATCATAAGGGACTGGAATGCAAAAGTAGATAGTCAAGAGATACCTGGAGTAGCAGGCAAGTTTGGCCTTGGAGTACAAAATGAAGCAGGGCAAAGGCTAGTAGAGTTTTGCCAAGAGAACACACTCATAGCAAACACCCTCTTCCAGCAACACAAGAGAAGACTCTATACGTGGACATCACCAGATGGTCAACACTGAAATCAGATTGATCATATTCTTTGCAGCCAAAGATGGAGAAGCTCTATACAGTCAACAAGACCAGGCTCAGATCATGACTGTGGCTCAGATCATGAACTCCTTATTGCCAAATTCAGACTTAAATGGAAGAAAGTAGGGAAAACCTCTAGACCATAATCCCTTATGATTATACAGTGGCAGTGGCAAATTGATACAAGATAGTAGATCTGATAGAGTGCCTGAAGAACTGTGGATGGAGGTTCATGACTGTTGAAGCCTAGTTTGAAGGATTTTGAGCATTATCTTGCTAGTATGTGAAATGGTTATGTACACACTATACAAGAGATTCTTTTCAAAACACTCTCCTGGTTTTATTTCTTTAATCTTCCTCATGTTATTCTTTCTAGAGCCCCAGCGTGAACATATGAAACAGATCCATATTCTAAGACATTAAAAGCATCTAAAAACATAATAGCTCATTGATATCAATAAATACCTTATAACCCTTACTAGATTTCATTGGACTGGATAACACTCAGCTAAATCCAACTACACATATCATGAGCTTTTCCAACAAACTGAATTTTAAAAACTCATCTATACTGTTTTTTCTATTTCTGTGTTAAGTATGTTGAAACTTGTCTGGGTCAAGTAGATTTTACTTCATCCTAACTAATTATAAAATAATGAGAATACTACTTTAAAGAATTGAATCAAAGAAAATACTAAGAGTCTTGTTAGTTAATAATGTCAGGTACCTAGCCCTGATGAGTGCTTTTGATGTGTAAAGCAAGCAAACTGAACACCTTTATCAAATCTAGGCATTACAATGTATATATGCCAATAAACTACATCCTCAGAAGTGTTATAATAAGGGTGGTGTTAATGACAGAATGCTGATTTTCCTGTAACTTTGGCTTTCTCTCATTTTCCAAGGCATAGTCCTATTACTTTCTAATCAGGTGCAATTTTTTTTTAACTTATTTCTTTTATACTATTTACTCTGGGTTGTAGCTGAATTTTTGATATCTTTCTCTTGGTTAAGGTAACATTTGATAACCTTAGTAAGCATGGTTACGCACTTGACTCATAACTTTGTCTCTGTCTCCATTGGTTTCTGATCCCTACCTGAGACCATGTATAGGTTCTATTTCATCTTTCTCTCTCATGTTTACTTACTTTTGGTTTCTCCCTAGTAAAATATAGATTACTCATATTTTAAAAATTTTATTTATGAAGCAATATGATTATGTGTACATGATTTCACCATGAAGAAAACGGACACAAGGTATTAAAAGATTTGGCATATTTCTTACATGAATAAATTAAAAGCATAAAAATATTGAAATAAAATATAATTCAGGAAGTACTGAATAGGAATTGAAATATAGAAAGATTTTAGTAAAAATTCTTTTTAGATACTGCAAATATGGATTTGAAACAATATGGTAAACTGATCATATCAGATCTGAAATAAAATACTTCCAGAATGGCAGCAAATTTATTGTTTACATGTTTTCTTGCTATTCATAAAACACCTAGTCAATATGAAGTGTATACTGAATGAGTTTAGCTACACAGGAAAGCTTTAACTTTATCTCCCTGAGAAAGCAAAACCAGAAAATTTCAAGACTAGTTTTTGTGTCTCAATTTAGCTTAAAGAAACTTTTGGCATTGAAACCACATCACCTTGAACACATGTATCCAGCAGAGCTTCTAAGATGGTAATAGAGGTTGTTAAGGACGTGTTAAGCCTCTTAGAGGGCTGTTTTATTCCTTAAAGGTATAGTAAACATCAATTCCATCTAAAGAACTCCTGTGATGATACTGACATTTATTTAAAAGCTTTTATGACTTTTCTTAGACTGCTTCCAAGCTTGAAATGAAAACTGTCCATTAGCCATTATTACAATAACCCCTAATCTGATCTCTTGTGCTTCATCTATATGATAGTATCATCGGCAAAGAGTTAAAATTATCCGGTATTCTTACCACATTTAGTGAGGAGGTGACTCGTTATCCATTCCTTATTGAATTAGCACAACATTCACATAGATATGAAGCTAAAGAATTATATTTGGAATTTCTGGTTTTATCTCTCAGTCCAATCAAGCTTTTAGGTTTTAGGCTGTGAAGGGGAGCAGAGTCATAACTATGTCTCTGTTCCATGAGATCAAACTATGTGCCTTATTTTCTCACATCTATGCTTCTCATGTATAACACAGTGCTTGCAACACATAAAAAAGGAACTAAACGAATAATTATTGAATGTGTAAATGACTGAAAGCTGATTCAGCCAGCTACAATGACCTAACTAAATGAGACTTCATGAAGCATCTGGCTTATACTTCAGGCAATAGATTTGCTAGATTGAAAAATTGTAACCAAGAATGTGAAAGGAACACTTTTTCTCTAAGGCTTTCCTTCTTTCCCACTGACTCTTACTAATTTTTCAAGACCTTTCAATGTGTCTTTCTCTCCAGGAGTCTGTTGGCCCTTCTTTAGGTTAGGCTAAGAGCTGATCTCCTATATGAATATAACTCACGGTGTAACAAGGAATTAAAATCAAATCGGTATTATTTAGAAAGAACAGTGAGAGAGTGACATGAGCTGAAGCTGAAAAGTTAGGAGGGAGCCAAACACTGAAGATTAAACTCAGAAGGTCCCAATCCTGATGGGCTGAAAGACCACCCTGTGGGTGATATAAAGCCACTGAAGGGATTTATCAAGTAGTAGCATTGACATATTTTAATTGAAGATGAATCATTTTGAAAAATGGTGATGGTGGGGGTGAGGAACAAGATTGGATATAGAGATTATCTCAAGAGCCTAGGTAAAAGATGACAAGAGCCTGAATAAAACAGGGATGAGGAGAGAAAACAGATTGAATAACTATCTAGAGGATAAAATCAACAGGACTTGATATTGGTTTACATATAGGGAAGAGACATGGATCATTCTTAGTCATTAATTGAAGTATTTATTGACTATATCCTATATTCCATGTACTGTATTTAGGTAGGGGAGACAGGATGAAAAATGGGTACTACTAATATCCTCAGGGGGATTAGTCTAGGGAAAGAGATCTTAGTGTTGATTTGAACCAGAGAGTGGATCTTGATGACTTCTAAGTTCCTAGCTTAGCATGGATAGATGATAGTGCCATTAACTGTAAAAGAAAATACAGGAGGAGCAGGGAGGAAAGCAAGATATAAAATATGAATAAATCAATTACAAGGCAACTTATAATTAATATAATATAAATTACTAATAAGATGACAGAATCTCATTTCTTTAAAATTAGTGTTTGAGACTAAATAATCTTCTAAAGCTAACCTTTTATTATTCTATATTCTTTTTCCGTTTTTTTTTTTTTTTTACTTTTTATTTTATATTGAAGTATAACTGATTATCAATATTGTGTTAGTTTCAGCTACCCCAAAATTGATTCAGTTATACACATACATGTATCCAATCTCAAGTTCTCCCAACAAGGTTGTCACATAATATTGAGCAGAGTTCTCTGTGCTATATAGTACATCTTTATTTGAAGGAAAAATCAGCAACTAAAGCTTCTAATTAGCAGAAAAAAGTAATTTTTTTATTTTTAAAACAACTCTTAGTTTCTTTAATAGAATAATTTCTAGGAAAGTAATCTTAAATATTGAGCTCCCTCTAGTAAATTTAGGTTGTAATCTCCCTTGCCAGATGTAGAGCTTCACAAATATTTTCAGAAATTAAACTTTCCTTTAGCTGCTTCTGAACATGGAGGCAGCACAAAACAAAGAAGTGATTAAGGTGGAATGCACTGAACATGACTGAGTATGGAAAGTGGGAACGAGTCCAGAAATTTAAACTAAAATGGATTTGCTAGGAAACAGAGCACATGGGCAGCAACAAACAATAAAACAGAATGACCCTGAGGTGGCCTGTTGGTGGAGGGCTCTGACATGTAGACTGAGAAATTCATATTTGGTTTAAATAAAAGGAAGCATTTCTCACAAAGTGGTGCTATCAAGAGAATGAAAGTGAACGTGGTAGTCACTCAGTTGTGTCCAACTCTTTGTGACCCCATGGACTATAGCTCGCCAGGCTCCTCTGTCCATGGGATTCTCCAGGCAAGAATAACTGGAGTGGGTTGCCATGCCCTCCTCCAGGGGATCTTCCCAACCCAGAGGTCAAACCCCAGTCTCCTGCATTGCAGGCAGATTCTTTACTATCTAAGCCACCAGGGAGAATGACCTAAACATAATGTTTTTTAAAAAAGAAATTATCATGGCAATTTTATGGAGGATAGAGTACAATTAGAAAGAGTGGAGGCAGGGACACCAAGGCTGTGATATGAGCAATTACATGACCCGACAGTACAACAGAGACAGGTTCAGTGACTCATTCCACACAGGAAATATCAGCTATAAAAAAAAAAAAAAAGGTAACTTTTTCCAGAAGAGTGCTTTCCTTTTATAGAAGGATTGCTGTGAGGTTATTTGGGAAATGTCACACTTCAGAAATGAATAGGGAAATCTTGGCATGTTGCAATTAACATGAACAATTTCAGCGATCTCAGCTCTAGGAAGCGGCACACTTTGGAGGGAGGAACAAATGATAAACCTTAGATCTGAAAGTACTGGGAGTATAAAAGACTTAGTAAGAGCAGCTGGAATGACGTCACTTTAGCTGCATAAGTGTTGTGGAATCATCAGAAAATTCTGATTACATTACTGACTCAGTCATTTATTGCATCAAGAAATGCTAGGTTTTCCAGATTACTAACAAACGAAATGGGAACAAAAGCACAAAACATGCTCTATAAATGATAATATATACTTCAATGGCAAAATGTCAAGACACTGAAGTTTATGAGGTTAAGTCAAAGCAAATTTCTCATTTTGTTCAATTATGCTTGCTGAAAAATAAATGGTGTTCTGGAGCAAACACATTTTTTTAAAATATGTATAAAGTCAACTTAAATATGATTTGGGTGCTCAGTGTTAAAATTACTGTAGTCTGAAAAATTTCCTTTTAAAAATGTCAGCACTTCCTTAATGGCACACAAGAGAGTGTAGATGATTTACAAGGTATCTCCATGCATTCTGGTTAGCATTTTTAGAACAAGAGCAAATAAAGCCATGTTGATATTAGCTGTGTTGTTAATGATACAAACAAGGCAGAAGTAAAACAGTTCTGTTGGCCTCAGCCCAGACAGATTCTCTGTTAGCCAAATTTATAAAGTGTACAACAGATGGCAAGATAAAAATGTATTTTTAATTTTCAGTAATATGATCATATAAAAATATATGTTGTAGCAATAAGTAGAAAAATACCTGCTTCACGTGTATGTTTACACAGATATCACTTAGTATACAAAGTGTGACATGCAGAGATTTTAAAATGAAAGGATTCCAAGTAAATGAATAAATTCAAAATGTAATACAGACAAATATTCTCCTGTAACTATGAAGAAACATGTCATAATCACCCCGTTGGGTGTCTGGCATTATATCAAACAGTTCTGATACAGATACTAATCTTAAGATTATTTAATAAAGATATAAAAATGCATTACATAAATAAAATATAAAATATATAACTATAATCACACATTGGTAGAAGTGTTGGATCCAATGATGCTGGTAGCCTAGAGCTGTGGCCCCAACGCCAAGGCTGGGCTGACTGCATAGTAGTGTAGGAAACGTTTTAGAAGTCCAGATTCCTTGGCCCTGTCCTGGATTCAGTAGGTCTGAAGAGGGGCATGGAAATATGGAATTTTTAAAACTCCTCTTCATTTTTGTGTTCAGTCATGCCTGTGAGTCATAGGACTAGAGAACCTACTGAGTAAAGGCTTATTGGAAAAGGTGGGCCTTGGCTTACACAATAGTTTATCAAAGACCATTTACTGAATAGTAGCTATTTGCCAGGTACTAGGAATACAAAATCAAAAGTAAACCAACTATTAGAGAAGTTGTGATAATTCATTTAAAAGTGGTATATACAAGATGCCAGGGAGCTCATGAAAGAAATATTTATATCAAGAAGGATGCTCAGAATCACTTTTATGGAAGAAGTGAGGCTGCAGTTAAAGCTTGTAAGACAGAGAGAAGGATTTAGAGAAAAGAGACAAAGGTAATAGAACAGCAAGTATGAAGAGAGGAATATCAAAAAGAAAGCTTAGTTGAAAAGACATTTATTAAAATTAATAGTTTCTAAATATTCAAAAGTTTAAAGATACAAATGATTTAACCACTATTCAGGTACATTTCCCAAATGTATACACATCCATTTTCATAATGGAATAGTCCCCGGAATATGTTAATGCCATTTTTGTCTTTCCTATTGTTTTGAAAATACAGGGAATGAATGTTTTGAAAATACAGGGAATGAAAGATATAGTATCAGGATCTCAATCTTAGCTTCACCATTTAGTAAATATATGTCCTTGAGAAAAACATCTGCCCTTTCAAAGAGTCAATTTCTGCTTTATAAAAAATATTACTTCATGTTTTTTTATTAGAATTTAAGTGAAAACTGCACTGATTATTTTCCTCTCCAGGGCCACTTCCGTTCCTGGTCTCAGCATATGGTGCTACCAATTGTCCAAACCAGAAACCTCGCTTATTGTTGACTATTCCCCCAGGGCCACCAACCCCACGAGGCACCTTTGCATAATTTAGGAATTCCTCCTAGCAGACTCAAGCCATGCCAGGGAAAACACCCAGGTGAGCTGGGCTCAAATTAGTTTTCAGCATCCACTCATTTCCTGAGCAGTCACCCTGTGCAAGGCAACACCTGCAGAACTGAGAACAGAATTCCTGTTTTCCTTTGCCTCAATGTCAAATCCCAGCACTCCTCCAAGTACTACTATTATTGTTTTTCTTTTTTTTTTAGTTAATATTTTTACTTGGAGGCTAATTACTTTACAATATTGTAGTGGTTTTTGCCATACACTGACATGAATCAGCCATGAGTGTACATGTGTTCCCCATCCTAAACCCCCTCCCACCTCTCTCCTCATCCCATCCTTCAGAGTCCTTTGAACCTGTATACTTCTTGCCACCCCCAAAGCTCCTTTTCTTCAAACTACTCATCCTTATAACACAGATGATTTGTAGCAGCCTCTTCATTGGTTTCCAAATAGGAAAAGGAGTTCGTCAAGGCTATATATTGTCACCCTGTTTATTTAACTTATATGCAGAGTACATCATGAGAAACACTGGACTGGAAGAAACACAAGCTGGAATCAAGATTGCTGGGAGAAATATCAATCACCTCAGATATGCAGATGACACCACCC
>NW_011494834.1:876119-886560 GCF_000754665.1 Bison bison bison
TCAAGATTGCTGGGAGAAATATCAATCACCTCAGATATGCAGATGACACCACCCTTATGGCAGAAAGTGAAGAGGAACTCAAAAGCCTCTTGATGAAAGTGAAAGTGGAGAGTGAAAAAGTTGGCTTAAAGGTCAACATTCAGAAAACAAAGATCATGGCATCCGGTCCCATCACTTCATGGGAAATAGATGGGGAAACAGTGGAAACAGTGTCAGACTTTATTTTTTGGGGCTCCAAAATCACTACAGATGGTGACTACAGCCATGAAATTAAAAGACGCTTACTCCTTGGAAGGAAATTTATGACCAACCTAGATAGCATATTCAAAAGCAGAGACATTACTTTGCCAACAAAGATTCTTCTAGTCAAGGCTGTGGTTTTTCCTGTGGTCATGTATGGATGTGAGAGTTGGACTGTGAAGAAGGCTGAGCGCCAAAGAATTAATGCTTTTGAACTGTGGTGTTGGAGAAGACTCTTGAGAGTCCCTTGGACTGCAAGGAGATCCAACCAGTCCATTCTGAAGGAGATCAGCCCTGGGATTTCTTTGGAAGGAATGATGCTAAAGCTGAAACTCCAGTACTTTGGCCACCTCATGCGAAGAGTTGACCCATTGGAAAAGACTCTGATGCTGGGAAGGATTGGGGGCAAGAGGAGAAGGGGATGACAAAGGATGAGATGGCTGGATGGCATCACTGACTCAATGGACGTGAGTCTGAGTGAACTCTGGGAGTTGGTGATGGACAGGGTGGCCTGGCGTGCTTCGATTCACGGGGTCACAAAGAGTCAGACACGACTGAGCTACTGATCTGATCTGATCATTACATTTGGTATAACTTCCTCCATAATCTAACATGTAGTGAGAATTAAACTTTTCAAAGACAAACATCAATCACCTATCAATGTCTCTACTGAAAACCTGGCAATGGCTTTATATTGCCCTGGAAAAAAGTATATAGAGTACTTCATGGGTACCGCTTCACAGAAATACAAAGTCTTTCATGACTAATTAGTTCTCTTCTTACTTCTCTGGACTCCTTTATCCCCACTCCACATCGATTGCAGTGCTTCATGAAAATTGTTCTGATTCCTCTGCTTCTTTGTGGATACTGCTTGTTTTCTGGAACTTTCAATTGCCTCTTTTTTAAAAAAAATACACTGAAATACAGTTGATACACAATATTATTTTAGTTTCAGATATACTACATAGTGGTTTGGTATTTACATACATAAATGAAATGATCAGCACAATAAGTCTAGAAACCATGCATCCTCATATAAAGTTATTGCAATCTTACTGATTAAATTTCTGACACTGTATATTATATCCCAAGGCTTATTTGTAACTGGAGGTTTGTAACCCTTAATCTCCTTCACCTATTTTGCCCACCCCCACTCTCTGGCAACCACCACTCTATATCTGAGCCTGTTTTCATTTGTTTGGTTTGTTTTTAAGACTCTACATATGAGATAATGCAGTACTTGTTTTTCACTGTCTGACTTATTTCACTTAGCATAATATCTGCTAGATTCATCCATATTATTACAAATGGCAAATTTTCACTTATTTTTAATGTCTGAGTAATATATATATAGAAAATCCCATGGACAGAGGAGCCTGGTGTCCATGGGGTCGCAAAGAGTCGGACACGACTGAGAGACTTCACTTTCACTTTCTTTTCATATATATATATATATATATATACACAGTGTACTGTGCTTAGTCACTCAATCATGTCTGACTCTTTGCAACCCCATGGACTCTAGCCCGCCAGGCTCCTCTGTCTATGAATATTCTCTAGGCGAGAATACTGGAGTGGGTTGCATTGCCCTCCTCCAGGGGATCTTCCCAACCCAGGGATCGAACCCAGGTCTCCCACGTTGCAGGTGGATTTTTTACCATCTAAGCCACCAGGGAAGCCCAAGAATATTGGAGTGGGTAGCCTATCCCTACTCCAGGGGAACTTCTCAACCCAGAAATCGAACCAGGGTCTCCTGCATTGTAGGCAGATTCTTGACCAGCTGAGCTACCCAGGAAGCCATATATACATATATGTATATGTATATACACATACACACATACACTTTATCCAGTTGTCTATTGATAGATATGTAGGTTGCTTCCATATCTTGATAATTGTAAATAATGCTGCTGCTGTTGCTAAGTCACTTCAGTCGTGTCTGACTCTGTGTAAACCCATAGATGGCAGCCCACCAGGCTCCTCCAACCCTGTGACTCTCCAGGCAAGAACACTGGAGTGGGTTGCCATTTTCTTCTCCAAAATAATGCTGCATGTACATTCAAATATATATTTTTGAACTTGTGTTTCGTTTTCCTTCAGTAAACACCCAGAAGTTAAATTGCTGGATCCTGTGATATTTCTACTTTTAATTTTTTGAGGAAACTCCATACTGTTATCCATAGAGTTGCATCAACTTACAATCTCACCAACAGTGCACAAATATTTCCTCTTCATCCTTTTTCACTATCACCAGTGTCTATTTTTTTATGACAGCTATTCTGCCAGGTGTTAAATGATATCTCATTGTGACTTTGACTTGCAATTCCTTGATGATTGGTCGTTTTTAGCATCTTTTCATGTGTTAGATGCCCATCTGTATGTCTTTTTTGGAGTAATGCCTATTAAGGTCCTCTTTGCATTTTCTAATCAGATTGTTTTGATGGTGAGTTGTACGAGTTCTTTATACATATATATATATGATATATATATATGATATTAATCCTTTATTTGTAAATATTTTCTCTCATTCATCAGGTGGCCTTTTCTTGACAGTTTTGTTGACAGTTTCCTTTGATGTGCAAAAGCTTTTAAGATTGATGTATTCCCACTTATTTTTGTTTCCATTTCCCATGCCTGGGGAGACAGATTTAAAAATATATATATTACTAAGACCAATATCAAAGCATAATGCCTATGTTTTTTTCCAAGAAGTTTTGCATCTTATATTTAGTCTTTAACCATTTTGAATTTGTTTTTGGATATAGTATGAGAAAGTATCCCAGTTTGATTATTTTGCATTTAGTAGTTCAGCTTTTCCAACACTATTTATTGAAGAGGCTGTCTTTTATACACTGTATATTCTTGCCTCCTTTGATGTAAATTAATTGACCATATAAGTGTCAATTTATTTCTCAGATCCCTATTCTGTTCTACTGATCTTTGTGTCTCATTTTGTACCAGTACAATACTGTTTTGATTTCTGTAGTTTTGTAGTATAGTTTGCAAGCAGGGAGCATGATGTCACCATCTTTGTTCTCTCTCAATATTGCTTTGGTTAATTTGAGTCTTTTGTGGTTCCATACAAATTTTAGGATCATTCTAGTCCATGAAAAATAATTTTGGTGTCTTGATAGGAATTATGTAGATTGCTTTGAGTACTATGGCCATTCTAACAATATTAATTCTTCCAAACATGAGCTAAGTACATTTTCTATGTTTTTATAATCTTCAATTTTTTCATCAATGTCTTACAGTTTTCATAATACAACTCTTTTACCTCCTTTAGGTTTTCCCTTGGTATTTTATTCTTTTTTAATACAGTTGTGATTGTTTTCTTCATTTCTCTATCTGATAGATTGTTATTAGTATACAGAAACACAACAAATTTCTGTATATGAGTTTTGTATTATGTAATTTCACTGAATTAATGTATTAATTTTAACAGACTTTTGGAAGCAGCTATAGGATTTTTTGTATATAATATCATGCATTTGCAAACATAGACAGTTTTGCTTCTCCCTTTCCAAGCTGGATTTCTATTATTGGTTTTTCATATTTGATGCTATAGCTAGAACTTGAAATACTACATGGAATAAAGTAGTGAGAACAAAAAGCCAGCTATGGACTAAAAGAAAATATTTGCAAATGATGTGATTGACAAGGGCTTGATTGCCAATATATATTAGCAGCTCATATGATTCAACGACAAAAGAATAAACAACTCAACTGGTCGCAGTAATTTTTTATGATCTCTAGAATTGCTGTGGTGTTTGTTGTAACTTTTCTTTCCTTTACGATTTTACGTATTTAGGCCTTTCCTTTTTTTTCTCCTGGACGAGTCTGGCTAAAGTTTTCTCAGTTTTGTTTATCTTTCAAAAAACTGCTTTTAGTTTCATTGGTTTTTTTCCTATTGTTTTTTAACTCAACTTCTTTTCAATCTGATTTACTATTTTCTGTCTTCTACTAACTTCAGGCTTTGTTTGTTCTTCCTTTTCTACTTCTTTTAATGTAAGGTCAAATTGTTTATTTAGAATTTTTCTTGTTTCCTGGGGTAGACTTGTATTTCTGTGAGTGTCCTTCATAGAACTGTTTTTCGTGCATTTCATAGGTTTTGGAAACAGGTATTTCCTTTTTTTACTTACATCAAGGTATATTTTTTGTTCCTCTGATTTCTTTAGTGACCTCTGATTTCTGATTTAGTGACCTCTGATTTTCTTTCCTTTGATTTCTTTAGCTGTTTACTAGCATGTTGTTTAGACTCCATGTGTTTGAAATATTTTCTAGATATTTTCTTGGAGGTGTCTTTAAGTTCACGTATTTGTGGTCAAAAATGACACTTGATATGATTTCAGTTTTCTAAAATTTATTGAGACATGTTTTGTGACTTAGTATGTGACTCTTCTGGAAAATGTTCCATGTGTACTCAAGAAGAATGTACATTCTACTATTTTAGGATGGAATGTTTGTAGATATCTGTTAAGTCTACTCATCTAATATGTCATTTAACGTCACTGCTTCCTTATTGATTTTCTGTCTGGATGATCTATCCACTGATGTAAGTGTGGTGTTAGGGTCTCCTCAGTTCAGTTTGGTTCAGTTCAGTAGCTCAGTCCTGTCCAACTCTTTACGACCCCATGAATCACAGCATGCCAGGCCTCCCTGTCCATCACCAACTCCCAGAATTCACTCAGACTCACGTCCATTGAATCGGTGATGCCATCCAGCCATCTCATCCTCTGTTGTCCCCTTCTCCTCCTGCCCCCAATCCCTCCCAGCATCAGAGTCTTTTCCAATGAGTCAACTTTTTGCATGAGGTGGCCAAAGTACTGGAGTTTCAGCTTTAGTGTCAGTCCTTCCAATGAATACCCAGGACTGATCTCCTAAAGGATGGACTGTTTGGATCTCCTTGCAGTCCAAGGGAATCACAAGAGTCTTCTCCAACACCACACTTCAAAAGCTTCAATTCTTCAGCGCTCAGCTTTCTTCACAGTCCAACTCTCACATCCATACATGACCACTGGAAAAACCATAGCCTTGACTAGACGGACCTTTGTTGGCAAAATAACGTCTCTGCTTTTTAATATGCTATCTAGGTTGGTCATAAGTTTCCTTCCAAGGAGTAAGCATCTTTTAATTTCATGGCTGCAATGATTTTGGAGCCCCCAAAAATAAAGTCTGACACTGTTTCCACTGTTTCCCCATCTATTTCCCCTGAAGTGATGGGACCGGATGCCATGATCTTTGTTTTCTGAATGTTGAGCTTTAAGCCCATTTTTTCACTCTCCACTTTCACTTTCATCAAGAGGCTTTTTGTTCCTCTTCACTTTCTGCCATAAGGGTGGTGTCATCTGCATATCTGAGGTGATTGATATTTCTCCCAGCAATCTTGATTCCAGCTTGTGTTTCTTCCAGTCCAGTGTTTCTCATGATGTACTCTGCATAGAAGTTAAATAAGCAGGGTGACAATATACAGCCTTGACGTACTCCTTTTCCTATTTGGAACCAGTCTGTTGTTCCATGTCCAGGTCTAACTGTTGCTTCCTGACCTGCATATGGGTTTCTTAAGAGGCAGGTCAGGTGGCCTGGTATTCCCATCTCTTTCAGAATTTTCCACAGTTTATTGTGATCCACACAGTCAAAGGCTTTGTCATAGTCAATAAAGCAGAAATAGATGTTTTTCTGGAACTCTCTTGCTTTTTCCATGAGCTAGCGGATGTTGGCAATTTGATTTCTGGTTCCTCTGCCTTTTCTAAAACCGTCTTGAACATCTGGAAGTTCATGGTTCATGTATTGCTGAAGCCTGGCTTGGAGAATTTTGAGCATTACTTTACTAGTATGTGAGATGAGTGCAATTGTGTGGTAGTTTGAGCATTCTTTGGCATTGCCTTTCTTTGGGATTGGAATGAAAACTGACCTTTTCCAGTCCTGTGGCCACTGCTGAGTTTTCCAAATTTGCTGGCATATTGAGTGCAGCACTGTCACAGCATCATCTTTCAGGATTTGAAAGAGCTCAACTGGAATGCCATCACCTCCACTAGCTTTGTTCATAGTGATGCTTTCTAAGGCCCACTTGACTTCACATTCCAGGACGTTTGGCTCTAGCTGAGTGATCAAACCATCATGATTATCTGGGTCATGAAGATCTTTTTTGTACAGTTCTTCTGTGTATTCTTGCCACCTGTTCTTAATATCTTCTGCTTCTGTTAGGTCCATACCATTTCTGTCCTTTATTGAGCCTATCTTTGCATGAAATGTTCCCTTGGTATCTCTAATTTTCTTGAAGAGATCTCTAGTCTTTCCCATTCTGTTGTCTTCCTCTGTTTCTTTGCATTGATAGCTGAAGAAGGCTTTCTTATCTCTTCTTGCTATTCTTTGGAACTCTGCATTCAGATGCTTATATCTTTCCTTTTCTCCTTTGCTTTTTGCTTCTCTTCTTTTCACAGCTATTTGTAAGCCTTCCCTAGACAGACATTTTGCTTTTTTGCATTTCTTTTCCATGGGGATGTTCTTGATCCCTGTCTCCTGTACAATGTCACGATCCTCATTCCATAGTTCATCAGGCACTCTGTCTATCAGATCTAGTCCCTTAAATCTATTTCTCACTTCCACTGTATAATCATAAGGGATTTGATTTAGGTCATACCTGAATGGTCTAGTGGTTTTCCCTACTTTCTTCAATTTGAGTCTGAATTTGGCAATAAGGAGTTCATGATCTGAGCCATAGTCAGCTCCCAGTCTTGTTTTTGCTGACTATATAGAGCTGTTCCATTTTTGGCTGCAAAGAATATAATCAATCTGATTTCGGTGTTGACCATCTGGTGATGTCCATGTGTAGAGTCTTCTTTTGTGTTGTTGGACTCTTATTGCATTGTTATCAATTTCTCTCTTTAATACCTTCTGTTCTTACCTTATACATTTAGGGACTCTTGTTAGATGCATGAACTTACTTGGTGGCTCACATGCTAAAGAATCTGCCTGTAATGCAGGAGACCTGGATTTGATCCCTGGTCCAGGAAGATCCCTTGAAGAAGGGATTGACTACCCACTCCATTATTCTTGACTGGGAAATCCCATGAACAGAGGCGCCTGGTGGGCTACAGTTCATGGGATTGCAAAGAATCAGACACAACTGAGCAACTAATACAAACACATATTATATGCATATATGTTAATTAATGTTATATTCTCTTCTTATATGCATATCTTTATCATTATCTAATGCCTTTCTCTTTTTATAGACTTTATTTTAAAGTCCACTTTCTCAGATATGAGTATTGCTTATATTTACATGAAATAACTTTTTCCAACTCCTCACTTTCAGTCTGTGTGTGTCATTAGCTCTGAAGTAAGTTTCTTATAAGCAGCGTTTAGATGAATTCTGCTATTTTTTAAATCCAATTAGCCATTCCATGTCTTTTTTTAATGCACATAGTCCATTGACAATGAAAGTGTATATATATATGTACTTATTGTCATTTCCTTATTTTCTGTTTTTTTTTCTTTGTTCTCATATTTTTCTTTTATTTTCTTCCCTTGTGATTTGATCATTTTCTTTAGTGGTATGTTTCTGGTCATTTCTTTAGGTTTTTGTGTATCTGTTGTAGGTTTTTGATTCATGGTTATGATGGAATTATAACAGGTATACCATATATGTTGACCTATAACTATAACTGCTTGCTTAAACTGAGAGCATTTAAGATCAAACACATTGTGCAAAGATATACATTTTTTCACTCTCCTCACCTCACTTTGTGCTTTTGATGTCATATTTTATATACTCATATTTATCCCTTAATGGTTTCTTGTAGTTATAGATTCCATATATATTTGCCTTTGCTAGTGGGAATTATCCTTTCCTATAAATTCTTATTGTACCTCTTTGTTTCCCCTTAGATAAGCCCCTTTAACATTACTCCTAGGATTGGTTTAGTATTGATGAACTCTTTTAGTTTTTGTTTTGTCTTAGAAGTTCTTGATTGCTCCTTCAATTATACATGATAACCTTGCTGGGTAGAATGTCCCACATTACAAAATTGTCCCTTTCATTACTTTACCTAAAGTTCTTGTGCAACTAACTTTTTACAAAATTTACTTCTTGAAGTAGAGTTGATGCTGTGTTCATTTCTTCTGTACATAAAGTGATTATTATATACATATAGATACATGTTCTTTCTCTTATCTTTTCCATTGTTTTTTATCATAGGATACTGAATATATTTCTTGTGCTATACAGGAGAAGTTTGTTGTCCATCCACTCTATATTATAAATAACAGCTTGCATCTGCTAATGCCAAACTCCCAGTTCTTCCTTCCGTCTCCCTCCCCTTGGAAATCACAAGCCTATTTATCTCCTTCTGTTTTATAGGTATGTTCATTTGTGTTATATTTTAGATTCCACATGTAAATGATATCAAATGGTATTTGTTTTTCTCTTTCTGATCACTTTAGTTTTCTTCCCATCATGGCTGCAACAATTTAAATTCCTACCAACAATATAGGAAGAATTCCTTTCTCCATACTCTCCACAGCATTTGTTATTGGTTGATATTTTAATGATGGTCATTCCAACTGACGGAGAAGGCAATGGCACCCCAGTTCAGTACTCTTGCCTGGAAAATCCCATGGACAGAGGAGCCTGGTAGGCTACAGTCCATGGGGTCGCTAAGAGTCGGACACGACTGAGTGACTTCACTTTCACTTTTCACTTTCATGCATTGGAGAAAGAAATGGAAACCCACTCCAGTGTTCTTGCCTGGAGGATCCCAGGGACGGGGGAGCCTGGTGGGCTGCCATCTATGGGGTCGCACAGAGTCGGACACGACTGAAGCAACTTAGCAGCAGCAGCAGCATTCCAACTCATGTGAAGTGGTACCACATAGTAGTATTGATTTGCAATTCTCTAACAAATAGTAATGATGATCATTTTTTCATGTTCCTATTGGCCATCTGTACATCTTCTTTGGAGAAATGTCTATTTAGGTCTTATTCCTGTTTTCTGACTGGGCTTTTTGCTTTTTTGTTACTAAATTGTATGAGCTATTTGTATATTTTGGAAATTATAAGTTGTCTCTTTACTTGTGGTTTCCTTTGCTATGCAAAAGCTAACAAGTTAGATTAGGTCTATTTGTTTATTTTTACTTTCATTTATTTTCCCTTGGGAAAGTGACTTTAGAAAACATTACTATGATTTATATCAGAGAATATTTTGCATATGTTCTCTTCTAGGAGATTTATGTTGTCATGTCTTATTTTTAAGTCTTAAAGTCATTTAGAGTTTACTTTTGTATACGGTGTGAGGGTGTGCTCTAAATTCATTGGTGTGCATGCAGCTGTCCAGCTTTCCCAGGACCACTTGCTAAAGAGACTATCTTTTACCCATTGTATTCAGTCAGCCTCAAACAACATCCATTTGTTTCATTCTGTAACATATCACAGAAAAATCTGAATGAACTTTTTAGCCAACACAATATGTTCTTGCCTTCTTTGTCAAATAATAATTGACCATAAGCCTATGGGTTTATTTCTGGACACTATTCTGTTTCATTGATCCATGTGTCTATTTTTGTGCCAGTATCATGCTGTTTTAATTATTTTAGACTTGTAGTATTGTCTAAAGTCTGAGAGGGTTATGCCTCCTGCTTTGTTCTTTTTCTTCAGGATTGCTTTGGCAATTCTGTGTCTTTATATGCTTCCATATAAATTTTAGTATTATTTGTTCTAGTTCAGTGAAACTAAAGGTCTACTTTCCTGTGGAGGTCTCTTAAACTATCAACAATTTTAAAAATTCCTTTTTCTTTATTCTGTTCAGTATAGGTGATTTCTACTACTCTGCCTTCCAGATTACTGATCTGTTGGTATCATCTAACTTACTATTTCTAGTTTATTGTTTATTTCATTTATTTTATTTTTCAGCTCTATTTGGTTCTTTATATTTTCTACTTTTGTTGAAATTCTCACTGTGTGCATTCATTCTTCACATGAATTTACTGAGAGTCTTTATGATCATTTCATCTTTGGCTTCATTCAGTTCAGTTCAGTCACTCAGTAGTGTCCGACTCTTTGTGACCCCATAAATCGCAGCATGCCAGGCCTCACTGTCCATCACCAACTCCCGGAGTTCACCCAGACTCACGTCCATCGAGTCAGTGATGCCATCCAGCCATCTCATCCTCCGTCGTCCCCTTCTCCTCCTGCCCCCAAT
>NW_011494834.1:886905-887545 GCF_000754665.1 Bison bison bison
CTGCCCCCAATCCCTCCCAGCATCAGAGTCTTTTCCAATGAGTCAACTCTTCACATGAGGTGGCCAAACTACTGGAGTTTCAGCTTTAGCTTGACATCATTACAATCATCTTTATCAAGTGTACTACTTCAGTTCAGTTCAGTTCAATTGCTGAGTCGTGTCCGACTCTTTGCGACCCCATGAATCGCAGCACGCCAGGCCTCCCTGTCCATCACCAACTCCCAAAGTTCACTCAAACTCACCTCCATCAAGTCAGTGATGCCATCCAGCCATCTCATCCTCTGCCATCCCCTTCTCCTCCTGCCCCCAATCCCTCCCAGCATCAGAGTCTTTTCCAATGAGTCAACTCTTTGCATCAGGTGGCCAAAGTACTGGAGTTTCAGCTTTAGCATCAGTCCTTCCAAAGAAAACCCAGGACTGATCTCCTTTAGAATGGACTGGTTGGATCTCCTTGCAGTCCAAGGAACTCTCAGGAGTCTTCTCCAACACCACAGTTCAAAAGAATCAATTCTTCGGTGCTCAGCTTTCTTCACAGTCCAACTCTCACATCCATACATGATCACAGGAAAAACCATAGCCTTGACTAGATGGACCTTTGTTGGCAAAGTAATGTCTCTGCTTTTTAATACACTATCTAGGT
>NW_011494834.1:887645-899877 GCF_000754665.1 Bison bison bison
AGAGACATCTCCAACACCACAGTTCAAAAGAATCAATTCTTCGGTGCTCAGCTTTCTTCACAGTCCAACTCTCACATCCATACATGATCACAGGAAAAACCATAGCCTTGACTAGATGGACCTTTGTTGGCAAAGTAATGTCTCTGCTTTTTAATACACTATCTAGGTTGGTCATAAATTTCCTTCCAAGGAGTAAGCATCTTTTAATTTCATGGCTGCAGTCACCATCTGCAGTGATTTTGGAGCCCCAAAAAATAAAGTCTGACATTGTTTCCACTGTTTCCCCATCTGTTTCCCATGAAGTGATGGGACTGGATGCCATGATCTTCGTTTTCTGAATGTTGACCTTTAAGCCAACTTTTTCACTCTCCACTTTCATTTTCATCAAGAGGCTTTTGAGTTCCTCTTCACTTTCTGCCATAAGGGTGGTGTCATCTGCATATCTGAGGTTATTGATATTTCATTCCCGGCAATCTTAATTCCAGATTGTGCTTCTTCCAGCCCAGCGTTTCTCATGATGTACTCTGCATATAAGTTAAATAAGCAGGGTGACAATATACAGCCTTGACGTACTCCTTTTCCTATTTGGAACCAGTCTGTTGTTCCATGTCCAGTTCTAACTGTTGCTTCTTGACCTGCATATAGGTTTCTCAAGAGACAGGTCCAGTGGTCTGGTATGCCCATCTCTTTCACAATATGGTGTACTACTTATCTCCACTTTGTTTAGTTCTTTTCTGTTCTGGGTTGTTCCTTCATTTGGAACATACTCCTCCATCTCCTCATTCTGTTTAACTCTATAGGTTTATTTCAGTGAGTTAGGCTGGTTATGTTACTCAATCTTGGAGAAGTGCTCTTATGTAAGAAACATCCTGTGAGGCTCAGCAGCACAGTTTTCTCTGGTTACCAACATTACATGTTCTAGGGCTTCTTCATATGTGGGCTATGCATGCTATTCTGTTGTGGTGGGGTCATATATTCTGAGTACACTGGTAGGCAGGCTGGCCCTAACCCAGTTGTATAAGGCTGTGCCTCAAACAGCGGATACAGCCCCACTGGAGTCCAGGGTATGCATCCTACATGGCTGCTGTGGGGATGTTGAATTCCCACTGCTGAGCTGGGCCAGTTATGCACACAGCTGTCTGTGAAGGCTGTAGGATAAGGAGTGGGCATAGGACTGGTGCTAGCCTGTTGAAGAGTAGACTTAAATATTTTCACCAAATCTTGCACTCATCTCACACGTTAGTAAAGTAATGCTCAATATTCTCCAAGCCAGACTCCAACAGTATGCGAACCGTGAACTTCCAGATGTTCAAGGTGGATTTGGAAAAGGCAGAAGAACCAGAGATCAAATTGCCAACATCTACTGGATCTTCGAAAAGCAAGAGAGTTCCAGAAAAACATCTACTTCTGCTTTATTGACTATGCCAAAGTCTTTGACTGTGTGGACCACAAAAACTTGTGGAAAATTTTGAAAGAGATGGGAATACCAGACCACCTGACCTGCATCCTGAGACACCTGTATGCAGCTCAGGAAGCAACAGTTAGACTGGACATGAACAACAGACTGGTTCCAAATAGGAAAAGGAGTACGTCAAGGCTGTATATTGTCACCCTGCTTATTTAACTTATATGCAGAGTACATCATGAGAAAATCTCGGCTGGATGAAGCACAATCTGGAATCATGATTTCCGGGAGAAATATCAATAACCTCAGATATGCAGATGATACTACTCTAATGATAGAAAGCTAAGAAGAACTGAAGAGCCTCTTGATGAAAGTGATAGAGGAGAATGAAAATGTTGGCTTAAAGCTCAACATTCAGAAAATGAAGATCATGGCATCTGGTCCCATCACTTCATGGGAAATAGATGGGGAAACAGTGGAAACAGTGACAGACTTTATTTTCTTGGGCTCCAAAGTCATTGCAGATGGTGAATGAAGCCATGAAATTCAAAGATGCTTGCTCCTTGGAAGAAAGGTTATGACCAACCTAGACAGCATATTAAAAAGCAGAGACATTACTTTGCCAACAAAGGTCCATCTAGTCAAGGCTATGGTTTTTCCAGTGGTCATGTATGGATGTGAGATTTAGACTAAAAGAAAGCTGAGTATTGAAGAATTGCTGCTTTTGAACTGTGGTGTTGGAGAAGACTCTTGAGAGTACCTTGGACTGCAAGGAGATCAACCAGTCCATCCTAAAGGAAATCAGTCATTAATATTCACTGGAAGGACTGATGCTGAAGCTGAAACTCCAATACTTTGGCCACCTGATGCAAAGAGCTGACTCATTTGAAAAGACCCTGATGCTAGGAAAGATTGAAGGCAGGAGGAGAAGGGGATGACATAGGATGAGATGGTTGGTTGGCATCACTGACTCAATGGACATGAGTTTGAGCAAGCTCTGGGAGTTGGCAATGAACAGGGAGGCCTGGCGTGTTGCAGTCCATGGGGTCTCAAAGAGTTGGACACAACTGAGCGACTGAACTGAACTGTTTATATTCCATTTCTGAGCATAGACATCACTTTTCCTGGTAATCTTCCCTCAACAAAGTAGTTTGAGCTTCTCATCTATGTTTTTCTTTGCCCAAAACAAGTATTTTCTCTCTGTAATACATTTATCCTATATTATAGTATGTGTAACTATCTTCCCAGCTAGGCAATAGTTCTGTATTTTACCCAAATACTAAATTGATCCATCTGTGAACAGACATTGTCCTCTTTCATCAACTCATGGGTGTGAGTTTATAAAGAGGAGCCAGTGAAAGTGGTGGATACACAGGGGATCTAGAGTATTTGTTTATGTAGCTTATGTGTGTACTCTGATCCTGTTTATGTTTAGCCTTGCTGTTGTTGTTCAGGCACTAAGGCATGTCCAACACTTTGTAACTTCATGGATTGTAGCATGCCAGGCAGGCTTCCCTGTCCATCATCTCCCAGGGTTTGCTCAAACTCATGTCCACTGAGTTGGTGGATGCCATCAAACCATCTCATCCTCTGTTGTCCCCTTCTGCTCCTGCCTTCAAACTTTCCCAGAATCTGGGTTTTTTCCAATGAGTCAGCTCTTTGCATCAGGTAGCCAAAGTACTGGAGTTTCAGATTCAGCATCAGTCCTTTCAATGAATATTCAGGGTTGAATACCATTAGGGTTGACTAGTTGGATCTCCATGTAGTCCAAGGGACTCTCAAGAGCCTTTTCCAACAACACCACAGTTCAAAAGCAGCAATTCTTCAATACTCAGCTTTCTTTATAGTCCAACTCTTACATCCATACATGACTACTGGAAAAATTATAGCTTTGACAAGATGGACATTTGTTGGAAAAATGATGTCTCTGCTTTTTAATATACTGTTTAGGTTTATCATAGCTTTTCTTCCAAGGAACAAGTGTCTTAATTTTGTGGCTGCAGTCACCATCTGCAGGGATTTTGGAGCCCCCCAAAAATAAAGTCTGTCACTGTTTCCATTGTTTCCCCATCTATTTGCCATGAAATGATGGGACCAGATGCCATGATCTTAGTTTTTTGAGTGCTGAATTTTAAACCAGCTTTTTTACTCTCCTCTCTTCACCCTCATCAAGAGGCTGTTTAGTTCCTCTTCCCTTTCTGCCATTATCATGGTATTATTTGCATATCTGAGGTTGAAATTTCTCCTAACAATATTGATTCCAGCTTATGCTTCATCCAGCCTGGCATTTTGCATGATGTACTCTGCATAGAAGTTTAAAAAGCAGTGTGACAATACAGAGCCCTGATATATTCCTTTCCCAATTTGAAATTAGTCCATTGTTCATTGTCCAGTTCTAACTGCTGCTTCTTGACCTACATACAGATTTCTCAGGAGGCAGGTCAGGTGGTCTGGTAGTCCCATCTCTTTAAGTATTTTCCACAGTTTGCTGTGATCCACACAGTTAAAGGCTTTAGCATATTCAACAAAGCAGAAATAAAGGTTTTTATGGAATCACTTTGTTTTTTCTGTGATCCAATGGATGTTGGCAATTTGATCTCTGGTTCCTCTGCCTTTCCTAATTCTAGCTTGTACATCTGGAAATTCTCGGTTCATGTACTGTTGAAGCCTAGTTTGAAAGATTGTGAGCATTACCTTACTAGCATGTGAAATGAGTGCAAATGTGTGATAGTGAACATTCTTTGGTATTTCCTTTCTTTAGAACTGGAATGAAAACTAGTATCTTCCAGTCCTGTGACCACTGCTGAGTTTTCCAAATTTGCTGACTTATTGAGTGTAGCACTTTAATAGCATCATCCTTTAGGAATTTAAAAGGCTCAGCTGGAATTCCAACACCTCTATTAGCTTGTTTGTAGTAATCCTTCCCAGGGCCCACTTGACTTCACACTCCAGGATGTCTGGCTCTAGGTGAGGGACCAAACCATTATGGTTATCTGGGTCATTAAGACCTCTTTTCTATAGTTCTTCAGTATATTCTTGCCACCTCTCTTAATCTCTTCTGGTTCTGTTAGGTTGTTACCATTTCTGTCCTTTATTGTGCCCATTTTTGCATGAAATGTTCCCTTGTTATCTCCAGTTTTCTTGAAGAGATCTCTCCTCTTTTCCATTCTATTTTTCCTCTCTTTCTTTGCACTGTTTACTTAAGAAGGCTTTCTTATCTCTCCTTGTTATTCTCTGGAATTCTGCATTCAGTTGGGAATATCTTTCCCTTTCTCCCTTTCCTTTCACTTCTCTTCTTTCTCAGCTCTTTGTAATGCCTTCTTAGATAACCTATATGCCTTCCTGCATTTCTTTTTCTTTGGGACAGTTTTGGTCATGGCATCTTGTATAATATTATGAACTTCCAACCATATTTCTTCAGGCACTCTGTCTATCAGATCTAATCCCTTGAATTTATTTGCCACCTCCATGTTTAATCATAAGGGATTTGATTTAGGTCATATCTAAATGGTCTAATGGTTTTCCCAACTGTCTTCAATTTAAAGCTGAATTGTGCAATAAGAGTTCATCATCTGAGCCACAGTCAGCTCCTGGTCTTGTTTTTGCTGACTGAATAGAGCTTCTCCATCTTTTGCTGAAAAGAATATAACCAATATGATTTTAGTAATGACCATCTGGTGATGTCCATGTGTAGAGCTGTCTCTTGTGTTGTTGGAAGAGGGTGTTTGCTATGATCAGTGTGTTCTCTTGGCAAAACTCTGTTAGCCTTTGCCCTGCTTCATTTTGTACTCCAAGGCCAAACTTACCTGTACTCCAGGTATCTGGACTTCCTACTTTTGCATTCCAATCCTCTATGATGAAAAAGACACTTTTTTTTTTTTTTTTTGGGTGTTACTTCCAGAAATTCGTGTAGGTCTTCATAGAACCTGTCAGCTTCAGCTTCTTTGGTATCAATGGTTTGGTCGCTGACTTGGAATACTGTGATGTTGAATGATTTGCCTTGAAAATGAACTGAGATCATTCTGTTGTTTTTGAGATTGCACCCAAGTACTGCATTTCCTACTCTGTTGACTATGATGGCTACTCCATTTCTTCTAAGGGTTCTTGCCCACAGTAGTAGATATAATGATCATCTGAATTAAATTTGCCCATTCTCATTCATTTTAGTTGACTGACTCTTAAAATGTTGATGTTTACTCTTGCCATTTCCTGCCTGACTACATCCAGTTTACCTTGATTCATGGACCTAACGTTCCAGGTTCCTATGCAATATTGTTCTTTACTGCACTGGACTTTACTTTCACCACTTTCAGACATACAAATCTGAGCATTATATCCGCTTTGGCCCAGGCTCTTCATTCCTTCTGGAGCTATTTCTCCACTTTTCCCTAGTAGCATATGGGACACCTACAGACCTGAGGGGGTCATCTTCAGGTGTCACATCTTTTTGCTTTTTCATACTGTTCATGGGGTTCTTGAGGGACGAATACTGGAGTGGTTTGCCATTCCCATCTTCAGTGGACCAGGTGTTGTCAGAAATGGGTTTGTTTTTGTGTGTGTGTCAGAACTCTCCACCATGACCTGTCCATCTTTGGTGGCCCTGCACAGCACAGCTCATAGTTTCATTTACACGGGCTGTGATGGGGTTTCCAGCCCAACCTTATGACTTGGTGGGTTTGACAAAACCAAGGTCATGATGAGTAGTCCTGAATGCCGTAGTGCGCTATGGTCAGATGCCCCATCTACCAGGGCATGGTAGCATGCTAGCAGCTGTTTTTCAAAAGACATATTATTCTCTAATCTGATGATATGCCTTTGTTCATAGACACCAAGTCTGTGTTGCTTTCCACTGCAACTTGCCACATACAAAATAGCACCCTGATATCTCAAGCATTATAAGATTTTTCATGTGTTATGTCCTCAGACACAGGGCTGTTTACACTGCAGCCCATACCTGCTACTAAGCCCTTTTCCCATGCAGGCCCTATTAAAGTGGTAGCCTTTCTTATTTTCTAGTATATGGATCAGAAAGATACTCATTGTGAAATATGCTACTTCTAGAACCTGAAAAGGCTACCAAGATTGTCTTTCTTCTTTGTATTGGGCGATGAAATATGAAATGATTTGTCCTTTACTTTGGATGGATGCCCTGATACACCTCTGACAACTGGAGACCAAAGAATTTCTATGATATAGTGAGCTCCTGAATCGTCATAGAGCTTGTCTCCTGCCCTCTCAAGAATGTGTCTTACATAGACTTCCAACGTGGTATGTACTTCTTGTTTACTTGGCATAGCTAACTGATATTGTCAAGATAACAGCTCACATGGCTTCAGACTATATTTTGACAACGTGAGGTAAAATTGTTAAATGAATATCCTTGTGCCTTTCATAAATAAAACTACTTCTGATTTTCTTTTCTGCTATGTAGAGAAGATAATACATTTGCCAAATCATTGGTTATATACCATGTAGCATGAAATCTGATGAACAAAGATATTACATATAGTAAAAGCTGTCACTTATTTGTGTCCCATTCTTTGTGACTCTATGGACTGTAGCACTCCAGGATCCTCAGTCCATGTAATTTTCCAGGCAGGAATGTTGGAGCAGATTCCCATTTCCTACTCCAGGGGATCTTCCCGACCCAGGGATTGAACCTGCATCTCTTGGGTTTCCTGCATTGGCAGGTGGATTTTTTCCCATTGCACTGAGCCATAGAGGAAGACCCCAGTTATATTCAACCAGCTTCTTAAAGTTAAGTGTTACCATTTGGGCTCAATTGTTTTGGCCCCTATCATTCCCATTGCTGTTGATGAGCCTAGTTCTGCAATGGTCTCTCCTACCATCAGCCCTGCTCTACAGAGGAAAATCTACTCCCAGATTTTTAGTAATCTTAGTGCCCCTCCCACAAATGTATTCCATATAGCCTTAATAAATGGTATATCTATCCTCTGTCACTCCCCCTTGGAAGAATCCACCTTCTTTTAAGCTTAAAATAATTTTAATAAATAATGAAAATGAATGATTACAGGAGTTTATAACCATAAGAAATAAGACATCATGAGCAAGAACCAACAGAAATAGAAAAAAAATTCAGTAAGAGATTTAGACATTGGAAATTACCAAATGTGAAGTATAAAACAGGCATCCTATTATATTTAAGGAAATGAATGATGAATTTGAAAACATAGGAGAAACTATAAAAAATGAGTTGTCTATTTGAAAAATAAACAAGAAAAAATTATGGGAATGAAAAATTCAAGAATTAAAAAAAAAAACTAATAAACCCAATCGTTATGATAAAATAATAGGTTTAAAGAATAAAACCTAATCTGGTGAGTTTTCCAGCCATAAACAGTTTATCCACTCTACATGCCTACTTCCCTGAATCTTTAAATCCCTTATTACATCACAGCACACATGGCATTTCAACCTCACTTAGCATGAACAATTGCTTTCCCCATGCTTCTGGAAGTCATTCTAGAGGCAATTCCTCATCATCTTCTAGGGTCCTGTTCAGTTCGTTCAATTCAGTTGCTCAGTTGTGTATGACTCTTTGCAACTCCATGGATTGCATGTGAGGCTTCCCTGTTCATCACCAACTCCCGGAGCTTGCTCAAACTCATCTCCAAGTCGGTGATGCTGTCCAACCATCTCATCCTCTGTCATCCCCTTCTCCTCCTCCCTTCAATCTTGCCAGCATAAAAGTCTCTTCCAATGAGTCAGTTCTTCGAATCAGGTGGTCAAAGTATTGGAGCTTCAGCTTCAGTCCTTCCAATGAACACCCAGGACTGATCTCCTTTAGGATGGACTGGTTGGATCTCCTTGCAGTCCAAGGGACTCTCAGGAGTCTCCTCCAACACCCCAGTTCAAATGCATCAATTCTTCAGTGCTCAGCTTTCTTCACAGTCCAACTCTCACATCCATACATGACCACTGGAAAAACCATAGCATTGAAAAGACAGACCTTTGTTGTCAAAGTAATGTCTCTGCTTTTTAATATGCTGTCTAGGTTGGTCATAGCTTTTCTTCCAAGGAGAAAGAGTCTTTTAAATTCATGGCTGCAGTCACCATCTGCAGTGATTTTGGAGCCCCAAAATTAAAGTCTCTCACTGTTTCCATTGTTTCCCCATCTATTTGCCATGAAGTGATGGGACAAGATGCCATGATCTTACTTTTCTGAACGTTGAGTTTTAAGCCAACTTTCACTCTCTTTCACTTTCATCAAGAGGCCCTCAGGTTCTTCCACTTTGTGCTATAAGGGTGGGGTCATCTGCATATCTGAGGTTATTGATGTTTCTCCCGGCAGTCTTGATTCCAGCTTATGCTTCATCCAGCCTGGCATTTCACATGATGTACTCTGCATATAAGTTAAATAAGCAGGGTGACAATATACAGCCTTGACATACTCCTTTCCCAATTTGGAACCAGTCTGTTGTTCCATGTCGGGTTCTAACTGTTGCTTCTTGACCTGCATACATATTTATTAGGAGGCAAGTCAGGTGGTTTGGTGTTCCCATCTCTTGAAGAATTTTTCACAGTTTGTTGTGATCCACACAGTCAAAGGCTTCGGCATAGTTAATAAAACAGAAGTAGATGTTTTTTCTGGAACTCTCTTGCTTTTTTTGATGATCTAGCTGATGTTGGCAATTTGATCTCTGGTTTCTTGGCCTTTTCTAAACCCAGCTTGAACATCTGGAAGTCCATGGTTCACGTACTGTTGAAGCCTGGCTTGGAGAATTTTGAGCATTACTTTGCTAGTGTGTGAGATGAGTGCAATTGTGCAGTAGTTTGAGCATTCTTTGGCATTTCCTTTCTTTGGGATTGGAATGAAAACTGACCTTTTCCAGTCCTGTGGCCACTGCTGAGTTTTCCAGATTTGCTGGCATATTGTGTGCAACACTATCACAGCATCATCTTTCAGGATTTGAAATAGCTCAACTGGAATTCCATCACCCCCACTAGCTTGTTCATAGTGATGCTTCCTAAAGCCCACTTGACTTCACATTCCAGAAAGTCTGGCTCTAGCTGAGTGATCACACCATTGTGGTATCTGGGTCATGAAGATCTTCTTTGTATAGTCTTCTGTGTATTCTTACCACCTCATCTTAATATCTTCTGCTTGTTATGTCCATATCTTTTCTGTCCTTTATTGTGCCCATCTTTGCATAAAATGGTCCCTTGGTATCTCTAAGTTTCTCAAAGAGATTGCTAGTCTTTCCCATTCTATTGTTTCCTCTATTTCTTTGCACTGATCACTGAGGAAGGCTTTCTTATCTCTCCCTGCTATTCTTTGGAACTCTGCATTCAAATGTACCCATCTTTCCTTTTCCCCTTTGCCTTTAGCTTCTCATTTTCACAGCTATTTGTAAGGCCTCCTCAGACAACCATTTTGCATTTTTGCATTTCTTTTTCTTGGGGATGCTCTTGATCACTGCCTCCTGTACAGTGTCACAAACCTCTGTCCATATTTCTTCAGGCACTCTGTCTATCAGATCTAGTCCCTTGAATCAATTTGAAACTTCCACTGTATAATTGTAAGGGGTTTGATTTAGTTCATACCTTAATGGTCTTGTGTTTTTCCATTTAAAACTTCCATTTAAGTCTCAATTTTGCAATAAGGAGTTCATGATCTGAGCCACAGTCAGCTCCCTAGGTCCTGGATAGGTTATAAATTCTGTTATCTTGGAAAGTTAAATCATTAAACTCCCTTCTCCATTCTTATGTGTCTGTTCTTTTGATTAAGCATCCTCAGAATTCAGTCTAAGGTGCAGTTATTTGGTTTCTGCCTATCCAAGCTATTGAGGTTTTGTAGCTTTTTTGGATATAGTTCCTTTCCTCCATTTTCAAGCTCAGTACTTCCCAGCTTGTTTATGCCATACAACATCTTAGTTAATTATGTTTTAAATGGTAAGGGGGCATTTCTTCAGTTGAAGGTGAACAGGTACAGAGAAAGCTGGCCAGGTCTTCAGGCTCAGAGGTTTCAGGGAAATATAAGCATTTAAGATTTTGAGGAAACAAGCTGGGGGCTTCCTAGTAGCTCATCAGTAAATAATCTGCTTGTAATGCAGGAGATGCAAAGGTGTGGTTTTGATCCCTAGGTCAGGTAGATCCCCTAGAGGAGGAAATGGCAACTCACTCCAATATTCTTGCTAGGAAAATCCCATGGACAGAGGAGGCTGGTGGCTACAGTCCATGGGGTCACAAAGAGTCAGATATGACTGAGCAACTGAGCATTGAAGGAGCAGCAGAGGGCAGCAAGGCAGATGTTCCCACCACATATGCTAGGATCCTGTTCTTTCAGAGCAGACTTGCATTGACTAGGAGTTTAACCTTCTTTGAAGTTTAGCTACTCTGCCTGACCTCCCTCTGTAGGAGATAAAGGCCACTTGTAAGTTATAAAGAAGGCCTACTGGCTTGCACACTGGCTTTCCATTGGCTATTGATTGGCTTCAGTCTTTTTGTAGTCTTTTTTTTTGAGTGTCAAGTGAGCTTAGTAACAGCCATCCAGTCTCACTGTCCTTACAGTTACTTTTCCCTTATACTTTTTGAATGCTTGAGATGCAGATCGTAGTTCCTTTCCTTCCACCATTTTACCAAGTCAGCTTAATGCCCTCAAAAGCTGTGACTATTTGACCACCACCATGCACCTAGGACTGTCTGTGGTCCACCTACTTCCAGTGATGGAGCTGACATTGCCAGCTGAGTATTAATCGATTTTATTCCAAAACACAATCACCTGCTTTCCCAAGCCACACCAGGGGCCAACTGTTGCAGAATGAGTTCCCTGGGAATTAGAATCTGCTATGAGGTTTCTTTTGAAGAATGTTTGTTAGGGAATAGCCTAATATCAATATCTATGGTGGGGATGAGGAATCAGAAGTGAGCAGAGGGAGAAGTTCATCTGTGATGCAAGTTGAACAACAGACTTCATCAAAAAATGCTGAAGCAAAAATGGCCCATGAGAGTTATCCTCCACTGGGTAAAAAATGGTCATGCCTCTATGCCACTGCCTTAATCAGTAAGTAGATGTGACCTCACATGGGAACAGTGAATTTGGGCAAGGGGTCTCACTGCAATTTTGCCAATAGAGAGGGGCTGGTAGCTTAGTGCTGTTTGCAAAGAGCACTCTCAGTAGTTAAAACAATAGTCTTTTTTTTTTTTAATTGGAAGAAAACTGCTTTAGAATGTTGTGTTGGTGTTTGAAGTACAATGCAAATCAGCCATAATGATACATATTGTAATATATAATGTCTCCTCCCTCTTGAACCTCCATCCCTTTCTGCCCATCCTACCCTTCGAGGTCAGCACAGAGTGCCAGGCTAGGATCCCTGTGTTATATAGCAAATTTAACCAGCTAGCCATGGATATCTAGGAGCATGCCAAGGACTCCACCACATAGGAGAGCCAGCTTTCAAATCTACACAATCTGATCAAAGAGTTTTTACTCTTAATCTCTATGCTATACTGTCTCTCTCAGTTCAGTTCAGTCGCTCAGTCGTGTCCGACTCTTTGCGACCCCATGAATTGCAGCACGCCAGGCCTCCCTGTCCATCACCAACTCCCGGAGTTGGTGACTCACGTCCATCGAGTCAGTGATGCCATCCAGCCATCTCATCCTCTATCGTCCCCTTCATCTCCTGCCCCCAATCCCTCCCAGCATCAGAGTCTTTTCCAATGAGTCAACTCTTTGCATCAGGTGGCCAAAGTACTGGAGTTTGAGCTTTAGCATCATTCCTTCCAAAGAAATCCCAGGGCTGATCTCCTTCAGAATGGACTAGTTGGATCTCCTTGCAGTCCAAGGGACTCTCAAGAGTCTGTCTC
>NW_011494834.1:899977-913051 GCF_000754665.1 Bison bison bison
ACAGCGGTTCAAAAGCATCAATTCTTTGGTGCTCAGCCTTCTTCACAGTCCAACTCTCACATCCATACATGACCACAGGAAAAACCATAGCCTTGACTAGACGGACCTTTGTTGGCAAAGTAAGGTCTCTGCTTTTGAATATGCTATCTAGGTTGGTCATAACTGTCCTTCCAAGGAGTAAGTTTCTTTTAATTTCATGGCTGCAGTCACCATCTGCAATGATTTTGGAGCCCAGAAAAATAAAGTCTGACATTGTTTCCACTGTTTCCCCATCTATTTCCCATGAAGTGATGGGACCGGATGCCATGATCTTCGTTTTCTGAATGTTGAGCTTTAAGCCAACTTTTTCACTCTCCACTTTCACTTTCATCAAGAGGCTTTTGAGTTCCTCTTCACTTTCTGCCATAAGGGTGGTGTCATCTGCATATCTGAGTTATTGATATTTCTCCCAGCAATCTTGATTCCAGCTTGTGTTTCTTCCAGTCCAGCGTTTCTCATGATGTACTCTGCATATAAGTTAAATAAGCAGGGTGACAATATACAGCCTTGACGTACTCCTTTTCCTATTTGGAACCAGTCTGTTGTTCCATGTCCAGTTCTAACTGTTGCTTCCTGACCTGCATACAGATTTCTCAAGAGGTACTAAATATTTCTACCACTTTGCATACAAGAAAATTAAAACACAACAGTCATGCTACTCACCCAATACAATCTGAAATTGAACCTTAGTTTTCTTAAAACCAAAGGTTTATGGATCATTTGATTTCTTCTTATATCACCCAGTTATCACTTATCCTACTGTGAAATTTCAAAATTGTGCTCATAGTTATTTCCATAATTTTCAGTAAAAATTTCTAAATTTGTATGTAATCAGTCACTTAGCTCTAATGCCAAATGTTAAATAACATCAACAAAAATAATGGCTAAGAAGTGATACACTTTTTAAACTAAAAATAACCAAAACTCAGCCTAATTTCCAAGTAAGTCATTAACAATATGATTCTGAAACACTGAAAAATAGAAAACTGGTTTCTGAACATGGCTTAACTGGCTTAGTAGCAACAAAAGCAAGCATTCATTAAGTAAATTTATAAATATGACGCATGGCAAATCAAGCAATATGTTCAATTTGAATTTAACTCCTCTATCTGTAATTGATAGTCTACATGAAGATGGCTTAAATCACCTTTTTAAACCCTGCTCCTTTTTTATACTATTTCTTTTCTCATACCCATGCTTGGCCCAATGTGAACTACATTCACCAATTCCCTTAAGGCATCCCCAAATTTCCTATTTTTCTTTGTGCTTTTGATGATCCTGTTCCTTTTGCATAACTTTCTATCTCTACCCACTTTTCCATTAAACATATTTTGCCCTTTATCAATTAACACTTCACTTATCTTTCAGTCTATCCACATATTCCATGAAGCCTTTCCTTGACCCATCAATTGAATCACAGATATAAAACATTCACTGCCTCCAATGTGCCAAGTATTTCATGTATAATCCTTAAATCAACCTCATAAAACTGGTTTTATTCTCAACTTATTATTAATGGGGATACTGCCCTCACCTACTTTGCCCAAAGTCACACAGCTGTAAAATGACCAACCATCCTGGTTCTGTCAGTGTTAAAACTGAGACCAAGTGGTTTCTCTGACTGCAAAATCTTCAGTGTTAAAACTGGGACAGTTCTGGACAATCCAAGACCATCATTCACCCTACTGATAACTGGTAAGCTGATGGCTGGGACACAAACCCATGTCTATTTTACTTCAAAGCTCAAGTTCTATTACCATGTGTTGCCCCCTCTAATAACTGTTTTTAATTCCTGTGGTATCTTTTGAAAATTCTTTCATGAAAATTGTTATATCTAGCATTATATCATAATTATCTGTTTACTTGTTATATTTCCTCCAATAACCTCTAAGATATGGGGCTATGTCTGGCTCATCTTTGGAGCTCAGGTAGCAGCTAGCATAGGACTAGCTGTGGGCTTGGTCCCAGTACGTTTCTGGTATTATCACTTACTTCTTTACCTTCTCAGAGTGCTATCTTGACTGCTCTGTTTAAATCTGCACTCCACCTTCACATCCCACTCTCCCAACCCCCTTAGGATGCTCCAGTTTTCCCTTCTGACACAGCACTGTGACCTTTTAATATCCATGGCATACACTCACTGGTTTTTAGTGTTTATTGTCTGGTTCTCTCTGCTATGGCATAAACTCCACAAGGTCAAAATATTTTGTTCACGGTGGTATTCCAATAACCTAAAATAGTGTCAGTAATATAGAATATTTTCAATAAGTATTTGTAAATGAATGAATAAATTAGGTTATTTTATTACATGCAAAATGCACAAAAAGTGAAATGACCAGGAATGTATCAGGGCCATGAATAGTGCAAGAAAATCACAGAGAATATGTCAGGATGGAGATGTCCTCTAAGCTAAAATTCAGGGCATTTATAGATGATGCTTTCTATCTCCTCAGCTTATAAAAGACAGATGTTCCTACGTCTCTCTAGAACTGCACTCTTAAATACTGTAGCCACTACGTATGGAACACTTGAATTGAGGCTAGTCTGACTTGAGATATGATGTAAGTGTAAAATACACACCAGATCTCAAAATCTGAGTATGAATAAATGTAAAATATCTTATTAGCATTGTTATATTGATTGCATACTGAAATGGTGATTTTTTTTGATATTAATATATTAGGTTGTCTTGGTCTGTTTGGACTTCTGTAACAAATTACATAGACTTGGTGGCTTTTAAACAACAGAAATTTATTTCTCACAGTTCTGGAGGCTGGAAAATCCAAGACACAGGTGTCAACAGGTTTGATGTCTGGTCCGAGTCCACATCTTGGTACGGAGACAGCCACCTTCTCTCTGTGTCCTCACATGGAGGAAGGGGCAAGAGAGTTCACTGAGATCTCTTTTATGGGGGCACTGATCCCATTCCAGAGAGCTCTGCCCTCCTAACCCAGTCACCCACTGAAGGCCCCTCGCATCCCCTAGTGAAGGGCCTGGAGCAGTCGATACCCACTGAATAAAATTAAAGCCTCTCTGCATCACCCCCTATCAGGCTCAGTGACTGCTCTCAGGACCTCTGCTAGAACACTGCTGCCTCCTCCTTCCCTGCTCACAAGCTGCTGGCTCATTCTTCAGCTTTTAACTTCAAGAGCTTATTCAGGGAACATTTCATGACTATCCAAATTAGGTTGTGTCCTTCCTAACAAGCTTTAATAGACATCTTTTTTTCATTTATGTTGATTTCAACTCTACTCTCAACACTATAAACTGTATACAGAGTCTGGATTTTGCTGTTGCTATTTTAAGTGATTAAGTAATGAGTAAATACTTACATAAATACACACCTTTTTGCCAATAGTTTAAAAGAAAGTAAAACATGATTAGCATCATAAAGTACACAATTTTCACCAAGTAAAATAAAACCCATTATAATCCAATTGGAATAAAACCCAGAGTCACAGGTGATCATACCACAGAATCAGAAAATCCTTGATACAAAAGACACATCAGAACCTCTAGATCAGAGGTTCTAATCTATCCTATTTTCTTCATCCATTCTTTCTTTTTTCACTCGTCTGAGTGATAAATACATAAGTTATTGTGGTGTAGAAACTAGGAGCGTGGGCTCTGAAATCAGACTGCCTGAGTTGGAGTCCTGAGTTTGCCATTTGTTAGGTGTCTAACATCGGGCACATTACTTAATCTCTGTGCCTCAGTTTTCTTACCTTAAAATGGGGATAAAAACTGTATTACCTTTATAAAGTTGTACATGTAAAATGTCCAAACATTATCTGATACACAGTAGTACATAAAATATTACCTATTACCTTTACTACTGTTCGTCAAGCACTATAATAAATACTGGGAATACATAAGTAAGACTGGAACCCTAATTTCAAGCGCTCACAGCCTAACAGCAGAAGTTTAAAATCTAAGAATCTCAGGTCCAGAAAGATTTTACATACTAACGTTTTCTAACGAGAACATCTCTTTCCTAACATATGGAGAAAATAAGTTGTATTTATGCAAAGGAAGTCATGTTATTATTCGCAGTAACTTCAATGCACCTGTGCTGTGCATAATTTATGTATAAATCAAATATATGCACATATTATTTTCTAGATGGGCATGTCAAATAGAATCTACTAGACATATTTAAAATTAACTACATAATACCAGACAATACACTCCCCATAAATGTGATGTAACCTTATTTTTCATATTGCCTTAATCACTTCCAAGTTTTGTGTCCTTTTTGGAACAAAAAAGAAAGAATATACTTAATTAAAAGTGCAAAAAGAACCAGGAGTAGTGATCTGGCTAAGAAGACATAATCTAAATCTAATCATGAAAAAAAATCAGACAAACCCCAAATAAAAAATAAATTTAAAAAATTTAAAAAGACAAAATTTGAAGCACCACCAAGCTGGAGGCAAGTTTCCCATTTCTACTTCAGTATCCCTTAGTATGGATGCAAGACCATCTGAAATCAGAAGTCGATGACAGGATACATACGAGAGCTTCAGGAGAATCTCTCTAGTTCTGGAATAGATAAATCCACAGCAAAGTTGGAGAGCTGGAGTTGGAATTCAGCACTCCTCCCATGATAATAAATAGAAGTAGAAAGAAAAATTGCAAAGATGTAGAAGAACTGAATATCAACCAGCTGAAATGTTACAGAGTCATGCATCTGAACACAGCAGAGTACGTATTTGTTTCAGTTGCACCTGGAACATTCCCCTGATCATATCCTCAGTCATAACACTTAAAAACAAACAAAATCATACAAAGTATGGTGTCTAACAATAATGAAATCAATCTAGGAATCATAACACAAAGATAATAGGAAAATACTCAAACACTTGGAATTCAGACAACATATTTCTAAAATATCCATAGGTCAAAGAGGAAGTTTCAAGGTAAATTAAAAAATATTTTGAACTTAAAGAAAATGAAAATGGAACATATTAAAATTTATGTGATGCAGCTGAAACAATGTTTAGAGAGAAATTTATAACATTAAATGTTTATATTAGAAATGAAGGAAGGTCACAAATAATGTAAGCTTCAACCTTAAGAAACTAATACAAGAAGATAAAAATAAACCCCAAACAATGATGAGAGGAAATAATAAAGAGCAGAAATCAATGAAACTAAAACTGAAAAATAAAACAGATCATTGAAACCAAAAGCTAGTTCCTTAAGACATCCATTAATTTAGTAAACCTTTGGCAAAACAGATAACATAGAGATCTGAGATACCAACTACCAATACCAGGAATGTAATTAAAGCTGTCACTACAGATCCAACAGATATTAAAGGATAACAAAAATTATGAATAATTACCTGCACAAATTCAATAGCTTAAATGAGATAAACCAACTCCTCAGGAATCTTTTACACTAACAAAACTCAATGAAGATGAAAATAGATAACATAGATGATTGTGTGATGATTAAAGAAATTTAATTCATATTTAAAATATTGTAAAAAAAGAAATCTCTAGACCCAAACGTATATATGAGCAATAACACAAAATCTATATATTTTCCCCCAAGACATAGAAGAAGGAACATTTCCAAGCTCATTACAGTGCTACCTTGAGACCAAATAAGGACAACACAAGAAAACTATAAACCAAAATCCTAAACAAAGTACTAGCATATCAAATTCAGCAATATAGTAATATAACAATAACAGTATACCATGATAAAGTGAGGTGTATCCAGGAAAAACAAGATGATACAATATTCAAAAATGGAGCAATGTCATCTACCATGCTAAAAGTCCTTAAACAAGAAAAAATGGTCACATGATTATATCCAGTGATGGAGAAAAATCATGGTAAAGAGCACATACATAAAACCTGCAGTTAACATCATGCTTAAGAGTAAAGACTCTTGAGAGTCTGTTGGACAGCAAGGAGATCCAACCAGTCCATCCTAAAGGAGATCAGTCCTGGGTGTTCTTTGGAAGGACTGATGCTAAAGCTGATGCTCCAATAGTTTTGGTTACCTCATGTGAAGAGTTGACGCATTGGAAAAGACTCTGATGCTGGGAGGGATTGGGGGCAGGAGGAGAAGGGGACAACAGAGGATGAGATAGCTGGATGGTATCACCGACTCGATGGACATGAGTTTGAGTGAACTCCAGGAGTTGGTGATGGACAGGGAGGCCTGGCGTGCTGCGATTCATGGGGTTGCAAAGAGTCGGACACGACTGAGTGACTGAACTCAACTGAACTAAGAGTAAAAGATGCTGCTGTCCCCCTAAAACATATAAAGATAATTGCTTTTCATTTTCATTGATTTCTGCTCTTTATTATTTCCTCTCTGGTCTTTGCTTTGGGTTTATTTTTATCTTCTTAAATGTTTGTTCATACCACTCCTTGTCATCATACTGGAAGTCTTGGCCAGTGCAACAAGGCAAATGAGATAGAAAGGAGGAAAGGAAGAGTAAAAGGGAGGAAAGAAATGTACAGGAAGTCCTCTGCATACAAATCTTCAAGCTGAGAACTTCCGAAGGTGCAAAGGTCTGTTTCATCAACATCAGGCATGAGTGAGATTGCAGCTTGTCCTCTGTCTCCTGTTGCTGAGGAGCTCTGTCGGCTGGCAGAGCTCTACCATTTTCACTCTGTCAATTTCCACACCTTGCCTTCCTCCAATCAGTTACTTTTACTGCCTGTTCACTCGATGCCAGCTCCTGTAGGCCAACTGTTGTACTGTACTACTGTACTTTTCAAGGTACTATAGACTAAAATGTTTTGTGTTTGTTTGTTTTCATGTGTTATTTTTGTGAAAAGCATTATGAACCTATCACAGTACCTGCTACATAGCTGATGGTGTTAGTTGGGTACCTAGGCTAACGTTGTTGAACTTACAAACAAATTGGGCATATGGTCGCACTCTCAGAATGGAACACACTTTCCTGTAAGGAACAAACTGTATACAGATTTGTAAAGAAGAAATAGAACTGCCTCTGTTCACAAAGGACAGAACTACCTACCTAGAAAATACAATAGAATTCATAAAAAACTATTTGAAGTATTAAATCAGTTTAGAAATGTCATAACAACCTAGACTAGCAAAAACACTTAGAAAAAAAATAATAAAGTTGAAGCAATCATACCACCTGATGATCAGAATTACTACAGTCTACAAAATAGTGTGGTAATGATAAAGAAATAGATGCATAAATTAATGAAGCTGAATAGAATCAAAAATTAGACCCAGACAAAGATGGTCAATGATTTTTTTTTTTACAAATTTGCAAAAATAATTTAAAGAAGAAAGAATACTTTTTCAATAAAATGCATTGGAATAATTTGACATCCAAAAGCAACAAAATTAAGTTAAATGGAAGTCTTGCATTTTATACAAAATTTAACTATAAATTAACCATAGTTCTAAACGTACAGCTTAAAACTACAAAACTTCCATGAGAAGATGTTTGTGATTTAGGTTAAAGATTTTTTAGATATGACATAAAAACTCAATCAATAAAAGTTAAATGAATATTACTTCATCAAAATAAAAATGTTTGCCCTGTAAAAGACCTTTTCAAGAGAATGAAAATACAAATGACATATGGGAGGAACTATTCACAGATCATGCATCTAACAGAGAACAGAATATATAAAGAACCCTCAAAACTCAGTGGCAGAAAAGGAAATAACCCAGTTAAAAAGTGTGCTGAAGACTTAAAGAGACTCTCTACCAAGAGGATGTGAATGAAAAAATAAGTACTTTTTAAAATGTACAATATTACTAGCCATTAGGGAAATGCAAACTAAAACTAGAATGAGAGCCCACTAAATTTCTGTTAGAATAACCAAGATAGAAAAATACAACACCAGGTTCAGGCAAGCATGCAGAACAACTGGGACTCCCATCCAGTGCTGGTGGTCATGCAAAATGGTGTAGACATTTCAGGAAAGAGAATCATACTTTCTTATAAAGCCAAACATATACTTAACATATAACCCAGCCACCCCACTCCTAGGCATGTACTGTAGAGAAATACTTACAAGAAAACTTATCATTACACAAATACTTGTACACAGATGTTCACAGTCATTCTATTCACAACTACAAAAAAATTGCAAAGAATTGAAATATACTTCATGGGTGAATGCATAAGCAAGTCATGGTACATCCAGAAAATGAAACTAAGAAGTTTGAAAAACAGAATTATTGATATATGTAACAGCTTGAATGAATCTTCAAGGCATTATGGTGAGTTACAGAAGCTGGCCTCAGAAGATTACATGCTGCATGATTCCATTTATATAATATTCTGGGGGAAAAAAATGATATGACAGAGAACAGATGAGCAGTTGCCAAGGGTAGGTTGTGGGGAGAGAGTGATTACAAAGGGGTAACACTGAAATTGGGGTGATACAATTTTACCCTGATTATGGACCAACTACATCATCTACTTATGTGTTAAAGTTCACAGAACTCAATGGCAAAAATCAACTTTACTGTATGGTCATCTTAATAACTTAATTTAAAAATACCTAAGAGAGAAATTGTCAGATCATAGGTAGGTTTAGTTTTATTCTTAAAATCCCAAACTTTTCTCTAAAGTGATTAAATGGTGCATTTTATATTTTCATCACTAATAAATGAGAATTTCAGTTCTGTATTCTAATAAAAATTTAGTATTACTAGTCTTTCTAATATTAGCCATTCTAATAGGTATGGAATTACATCTTATTGAAGTCTCTATATGATTTTTTAATCACTACATATTCTGTAATTTGCCACTCTCACAATTAACTCAGACCACACTTAGGGAAGTTTTTGACTCTTTCTTTCTGTCTGCTCTAGAATTCACTACCCATAGACACCTAGGTTTATCTAACCAACATATGTGGACTTATTTTAATGTTGTCATTCCAGAAACAAATTGATAGAGAAAGTGGGGCTGAAAACACATGTGATAAACCTCTCCCATTTATTCAATTCTTAAGCATCATGAAGTTATAAATAGTTTAGAGATATAAGGATCTCTAGAGATCATATTCTCCAAGCCTTTCATTTTACAAATCAATAAATGAAGACCATAGAGATTGCATTGCTTTGCCTGGGTCATATATCTAGCTAGTGTTATAATGCTTAAGAGTTGAAGATCATATCTTCAATGTTATCATGACATTTACTGGGAAGAACTTTTAATGAATCAAAATTATTTTAGGAGCATATTCCAGGAATGTATTCATTCATATGGCAAATATTGAATATCTCTTAATGCCAGACGTTATACCAGCTTCTGAGGATGTGGAAAGAAGCAGTAAACATTTCAAAGAAACATAGAATCTAGTTAAGATACAAATGCATCTCATTCTATACTATATGCCATGTGCTGTATACAAAACATAGCATAAAGTGGACAGTGCCCCGGTAGGAAAATGAAGTTCTTTAATTGCACTGGGAAAGTCAAGGAAGGCTTCACTGAGGAAGTGATATTTGATTTAGACTTTGAGTGAAAGGAATTATACTTCTGTTTAAGACAAGATACCAATGGAATTATAGAGAGTTTCTAATATTTAAATTAAGATTACATATAAATACAGAAAATGTATGTAATCATTTCAAATACAGACTAACTTCCACATTTTCTGAGAAGTAGTTAGCATAAAAGAGAAGAATAAGAAAAAAAACCAAGTAACTTTGACATGAGCTTGGTGGACGTTTTGGTTAAAAAAAAAGACTGGAAGGCATCCCAGTGGGGAAGAAAACAATTTTTTTGGTTTGGGTAACCAAAGCGCCATGAACTGTGGATTGTTTTTAAAAGTTATAATAAACATAGACACATATAACTCATTTTGCTCTTAATTCTAAAAATACATCATAATTGGAGATGAGCCAAGTGAGGTGACATAAACTGGTTTAGTACTATAATCAAATAAATAATGAAATTAATTGGACATTCCAAATTAGTGCCTAACATATATTTCTACATGGTAATTAGCCACAATGATTAAATACTCATATTTGTAATATTATTTTTACCCAATCAAACCAAATATTTGCAGGTCCAGTTAATGAAAGGAAAAGGGAGAATGGCAGAGTGGAAAGTTTACAATATGACAGCTAAAAATGTCTTATTAACTCAAACCAGGTCTTGGACTTCCCTATCAGTAAGTAAACATAGACTTGGACTTCTAAGACCATTGTCAGCATCATCCGTTAAGCAGTTACAATCTAATAAACTGCATAGCAGACATTATACCAACTTTAGTATCTCAGTGTATTTGTACATGAACATTACCAGATATTATCTAATCCACTTTGAAGATAAGACAAAAGCAGTACAAAGAATTTAAATAATTGGTCTAGAGTCATATGATAAGTAAAACAGAGGAAACTTTGCACAAAATGTCTCAATTTCCAGCAAAAACTTGGTGGAAGCTTAGCTCTAAATCATTCTCTTTCTCTAAAAGGCCATAAAGGAAACAAGGACAATAAGAAAAATGCAAATTTGATTTTCAACAAAGGCAGAAGAGACACCTGGCAACTACAAATTTTGTGTACAAATGCTGAATTCAGAGCTGGTAGCAGAGCCTTGCATAAAACTGTGCTGGGATATAATAAAGGTTAAGGAGAAGAGTAGGGAAAGCATGGGAAAACAAACCAGCAGACCTGGAGAAGGACCCATTCTGACTGGAACTACTGTGAGGAGGAGAAGGAGCACAGGGAGAAGCAGAGAGAGAGGGCTCAGGCTGCAGAGGAAGAGAAGGCCATGAAGCAATCAAAAACAAATCTTCTGAATATTAGGAAATCCCCCAAAGGCAGCTGCTGTCTCCTGATGGCAACAGCAGAGTCAAACCTGTAGAAGTTTAGGTATGGCAATAGAAATCTCTTTGAACCAGCTCAGGTTCAAGAAGTAGAGGAAACAGTCTTTCATCTTCCCCATCGTGTGCTTCTTATAAAAAATAGAAGAGCTGGTCCCAAAAGAATAAATCTTAATGAAGTATGTGAAAGAGAAAAGGAACAGACACCATGTTCCACCACATGCACACAACAATACCATGTTTTCAAAATATGAAGAGAGCAATAAAACTTGCCTATAGAAAAATATTCACCAGAAAATATTATCAGTATCAGATGAAAATTTCAAACCAAATCTTTTTAGAGAAATAATGAAGCAATCATGATTCTGAAGGAAGATCACAAAACTGAAATATAAAAACTCAGGGAAGAAATGGCCAGAAAACAGTCAGGAATAATGTGACAAAAGAAGATGAATCAAGAACTTGAAAAGGTTGGGTTAAAAAAAAAAAAAACAATAAAAAAGGCCAAAAGATGTCAGAAATAAGGGTAAACTTGAAGGAAAAGAGACTATTAAAAAAGCCTTTAACAAAATTCAAACACATTGTCATTAGACAATTTTGAAAAAATAAAAATAACAATAGAATACTGTTTGAATAAACTACAGTTTATATGCACACAATGGAGTACTATGCAGCTGTAAATATTAATTAGTAAGATATATATGAACTTAAATAGAGTGATTTCCAGGAAATGTTATTAAGTGACAGAGATACATTTATATGCAAAAAAAGAGAAATAAAATGGCTAATTGATCTTTTTATATTTACAGAAGGAAAAACAGGAATATAAACCTAGTAACAAAAAAATTGGTTATCTGTGGGGGAGTATTATGAAGGTGAAAGGGACAAAAAAGGCCATGGCATTTCTCTAAGAAAGTATAACATTTCCGTAATTATGACTTCTGGAAGCATGACAATATTCTACATATTCTAGAAATAAAAATTGATCACCAAGGGGCAGAAAAACAAAAAAATTAAAACTAAAACCAAACAAAACCAATGTATACCACTGTATTTCAAATGAATTACAATAATACTAAAAATAAAGGAACAAATTCAAACAATCTTTTTATTTATTTTTTAACTGAAGGATAATTGCTTTACAGAATTTTATTGTTTTCTGTCAAACTTCAACGTGAATCAGCCATAGGTATACATATATCCCCTCCCTTTTGAACTTCCCTCCCATCACCCTCCCCATCCCACCCCTCTAGGTTGATACAGAGCCCCTGTTTCAATTTCTTGAACCATACAGCAAATTCCCATAGGCTATCTATTTTACATAATGGAATGTATGTTTCCGTGTTACTCTTTCCATACATATCACCTTCTCCTCCCCTCTCTCCATGTCCATAAGTCTATTCTCTATATCTGTTTCCCCATTGTTGCCCTGTAAATAAATTCTTCAGTACCATTTTTCTAGATTCTGTATGTATGTGTTAGAATACGATATTTACCTTTCTCTTTCTGACTTACTTCACTCTGCAAAATAGGTTCTAGGTTCACTCACCTTATGAGAACTGACTCAAATGCATTCCTTTATATGGCTGGGTAATATTCCATTGTGTATATGTACCACAACGTCTTTATCAATTCATCTGTTGATGAAACATCTAGGTTGCTTCCATGTTATAGCTATTGTAAATAGTGTTGCAGTGAACAAAGGAGATACATGCGTCTCTTTCAATTTTGGTTTCCTCAGGGTATATGCCTAGGAGTGGGAATGCTGGTTGGCTGGATCATCGAAAAAGCAAGAGAGTTCCAGAGAAACATTTATTTCTTCTTTATTGACTATGCCAAAGCCTCTGACTGTGTGGATCACAATAAACTGTGGGAAATTCTTCAAGAGATGGGAATACCAGACCACCTGACCTGCCTCTTGAGAAACCTATATGCAGGTCAGGAGGCAACAATTAGAACTGGACATGGAATAACAAACTGGTTCCAAATAGGAAAAGGAGTTCGTCAAGGCTGTATATTGTCACCCTGCTTATTTAACTTATATGCAGAGTACATCATGAGAAACGCTGGGCTGGAAGAAGCATAAGCTGCAATCAAGATTGCCAGGAGAAATATTAATAACCTTAGCTATGTAGATGACACCACCCTAATGGCAGAAAGTGAAGAGGAACTAAAAAGCCTCTTGATGAAAGTGAAAGTGGAGAGTGAAAAAGTTGGCTAAAAGATCAGCATTCAG
>NW_011494834.1:913268-916139 GCF_000754665.1 Bison bison bison
TATGGATGTGAGAGTTGGACTGTGAAGAAAGCTGAGTGCTGAAGAATTGATGCTTTTGAAGTGTGGTGTTGGAGAAGACTCTTGAGAGTCCCTTGGACTGCAAGGAGATCCAGCCAGTCCATCCTAAAGGAGATCAATTCTGGGTGTTCATTGGAAGGACTGATACTGAAGCTGAAACTCCAGTACTTTGGCCACCTCGTGTGAAGAGTTGCCTCATTGGAAAAGACCCTGATGCTGGGAGGGATTGGGAGCAGGAGGAGAAGGGGACGACAGAGGATGAGATGGCTGGATGGCATCACCAACTCGATGGACATGAGTTTGGGTAAACTCCGGGAATTGGTGATGGACAGGGAGGCCTGGTGTGCTGTGATTCATGGGGTCACAAAGAGTCAGACCCAACTGAGCGACTGAACTGAACTTAACTGAACTGATGGTGGTTTTATTCCTATTTTTTTAAGGAATCTCCATACCATCTTCCATAGTGGCTGTATCAATTTACATTCCCACCAACAGTGCAAGACGATTCCCTTTTCTCCACACCCTGTCCAGCATTTATCATTTGTAGACTTTTTGGTGATGGCCATTCTGACTGATGTGAGGTGATATCTCATTACAGTTTTGATTTGCATTTCTCTAATAATGAACGATGTTGAGCATCTTTTCATGTGTTTGTTAGCCATCTGTATGTCTTCTTTGGAGAAATGTCTGTTTAGGTCTTTTTCCCACTTTTTGAGTTGGTTTTTTTTTTTTTTTTTTGGTTTTTTTTTTTTTTTTTCTGGCATTGAGTTGTATGAGCTGCTTGTATAGTTTGGAAATTAATCCTTTGTCAGTTGTTTCATTTGCCATTACTTTCTCCCATTCTGAGGGTTGTTTTTTCACCTTGCTTATAGTTTCCTTTGCTGTGCAAAAGCTTTTAAGTTTAATCAGGTCCCACTTGTTTACTTTTGTTTTTATTTCCATTACTTTAGGAGGTGGGTCATAGAGGATCTTGCTTCATGTCATCGAGTGTTTGGCCTGTTTTCCTCTAAGAGTTTTATAGTTTCTGGTCTTATACTTAGGTCTTTAATCCATTTTGAGTTTATCTTTATGTATGGTGTTAGGAATTGTGCTAATTTCATTCTTTTACATGTAGCTGTCCAGTTTTCCCAGCACCATTTATTGAAGAGGCTGTCTTTGCTCCATTGTATATTCTTGCCTCCTTTGTAAAAAATAAGGTATCCGTAGGTGAATGGGTTTATTTCTGGACTTTCTATCTTGTTCCATTGGTCTATATTTCTGTTTTTGTGCCAGTACCATACTGTCTTGATGACTGTGTAAGTGTTAATTGATCAGTCATGTCTGACTCTTTGTGACCCCATGGACTGTAGCCCGCCAGGCTCCCCTGTCCATGGAATTCTCCAGGAAGAATACTGGAGTGGGTTGCCATTTCCTCCTTCAGGGATCTTCCCAACCCAGGGATTGAATCTGGGTCTCCTGCACTGCAGGCAGATTCTTTACCATCTGAGCCATGAGGGACGCCCCATAGTGTAGCATTGATTGTATTGATGACTGTAGCATTATAATATAATCCAAAGTGAGGAAGGTTGATTCCTCCAGCTCCATTCTTCTTTCTCAAGACTGCTTTAGCTATTTGGGGTCTTTTGTGTTCCCATATGAATTGTGAAATTTTTTGTTCTAGTTCTGTGAAAAATGCCACTGGAACATCGATAGGGATCACACTAAATCTGTAGATTGCATTTGGCAGTATAGTAATTTTCACAATATTGATTCTTCCTACCCAGGAACATGGAATATCTCTCCATCTGTTTATGTCATCTTTTATTTCTTTCATCAGTGTCTTATAATTTTCTGTGTACAGTTCTTTTGTCTCCTTAGATAAGTTTATTCCTAGATATTTAATTCTTTTTGTTGCAATGGTGGATGGGATAGATTCCTTAATTTCTATTTTTGATTTTTCATTGTTAGTATATAGAAATGCATTTCTGTGTATTGATTTTGAATCCTGCAACTTTGCTAAATTCACTGATTAGCTCTAGTAATTTTCTGATACTGTCTTTGGGGTTTTCGAGGAGCTACCCCACGCCCCTAAGCCCAAGGCCAAGGGCGATGGTGGGGAGGAGCAACCACACAACCGAGGAGCCATGGCTGCGCGGGCACAAGGAGGGCCTAAAGGAGCTATCCCACATTGAAGGTCAGGAAGGGCGGCGGTGAGGAGATACCCCTCGTCCAAGGTAAGGAGCAATGGCTGCGCTTTGCTGGAGCAGCCGTGAAGAGATATCCCATGCTCAAGGTAAGAGAAACCCAAGTAAGACGGTAGGTGTTGCAAGAGGGCAGCAGAGGGTAAACACACTGAAACCATACTCACAGAAAACTAGTCAATCTAATCACACTAGGACCACAGCCTTGTCTAACTCAATGAAACTAAGCCATGCCCATGGGGCAACCCAAGATGGGCGGGTCATGGTGGAGAGATTTGACAGAATGTGGTCTACTGGAGAAGGGAATGGCAAACCACTTCAGTATTCTTGCCTTGAGAACCCCAGTTCTCAAGTTCAACCCCAGTGTGAAAAGGCAAAATGATAGGATACTGAAAGAGAAACTCCCCAGGTCAGTAGGTGCCCAATATGCTACTGGAGATCACTGGAGAAATAACTCCAGAAAGAATGAAGGGATGGAGCCAAAGCAAAAACAATACCCAGCTGTGGATGTGACTGGTGATAGAAGCAAGGTCCAATGCTGTAAAGAGCAATATTGCATAGGAACCTGGAATGTCAGGTCCGTGAATCAAGGCAAATTGGAAGTGGTCAAACAAGAGATAGCAAGAGTGAATGTTGACATTCTAGGAATCAGCGAACTGAAATGGACTGGAAT
>NW_011494834.1:917076-917753 GCF_000754665.1 Bison bison bison
TCAGAGATACCAAAGGAACATTTCATGCAAAGATGAGTTCGATAAAGGACAGAAATGGTATGGACCTAACAGAAGCAGAAGATATTAAAAAGAGATGGCAAGAATACACAGAAGAACTGTACAAAAAAGATCTTCACGACCCAGATAATCACGGCGGTGTGATCACTGACCTAGAGCCAGACATCCTGGAATGTGAAGTCCAGTGGGACTTAGAAAGCATCACTATGAACAGAGCTAGTGGAGGTGATAGAATTCCAGTTGAGCTATTCCAGATCCTGAAAGATGATGCTGTGAAAGTGCTGCACTCAATATGCCAGCAAATTTGGAAAACTCAGCAGTGGCCACAGGACTGGAAAAGGTCAGTTTTCATTCCAATCCCAAAGAAAGGCAATGCCAAAAAATGCTCAAACTACTGCACAATTGCACTCATCTCGCACGCTAGTAAAGTAATGCTCAAAATTCTCCAAGCCAGACTTCAGCAATATGTGAACCATGAACTTCCTGATGTTCAAGCTGGTTTTAGAAAAGGCAGAGGAACCAGAGATCAAATTGCCAATATCCGCTGGATCATGGAAAGAGCAAGAGAGTTCCAGAAAAACATCTATTTCTGCTTTATTGACTATGCCAAAGCCTTTGACTGTGTGGATCACAACAAACTGTGGAAAATTCTGAAAGCA
>NW_011494834.1:918278-918650 GCF_000754665.1 Bison bison bison
TCAGATACGCAGATGACACCACCCTTATGGCAGAAAGTGAAGAGGAACTCAAAAGCCTCTTGATGAAAGTGAAAGTGGAGAGTGAAAAAGTTGGTTTAAAGCTCAACATTCAGAAAACGAAGATCATGGCATCCGGTCCCACCATTTCATAGGAAACAGATGGGGAAACAGTGGAAACAGTGTCAGACTTTATTTTTCTGGGTTCCAAAATCACTACAGATGGTCACTGCAGCCATGAAATTAAAAGACTCTTACTCCTTGGAAGGACAGTTATGACCAACCTAGATAGCATATTCAAAAGCAGAGACATTACTTTGTCAACAAAGGTCCGTCTAGTCAAGGCTATGGTTTTTCCTGTGGTCATGTATGGAT
>NW_011494834.1:918750-921178 GCF_000754665.1 Bison bison bison
TGACTCAATGGACGTGAGTCTGAGTGAACTCCGGGAGTTGGTGATGGACAGGGAGGCCTGGCGTGCTGCAATTCATGGGGTCGCAAAGAGTCGGACACAACTGAGCGACTGATCTGATCTCATCTGATCTGATGTACAGTATCATGTCATCTGCAGACAGTGAGGGTTTTACATCTTCTCTTCTGATCTGGATTCCTTTTTTTGCCTTCTCTGATTGCTGTAGCTAGTACTTCAAAAACTATGTTGAATAACAGTGGTGAAAGTGGACACCCTTGTCTTGTTTCTGATCTTAGGGGGAATGTTTTCAGTTTTTCACCATTGAGAATAATGTTTTCTGTAGGCTTATCATATATGGCCTTTACTATGTTGAGGTAGGTTCCTTCTATGCCCATTTTATGAAGAGTTTTTAACATAAATGGATGCTGAATCTGTTAAAGGGTTTTTCTACATCTATTCAGATTATCATATGGTTTTTATCTTTCAATCTGTTAATATGGTGTATCACATTGATTGATTTGCATATATTGAAGAATCCTTGCATCCCTGGAATAAACCCAAGTTGATCATAGTGTATGAGCTTTTTGATGTGTTGCTGAATTCTGTTTGCTAAAATTTTGTTGAGGATTTTTGCATCTATGTTCATCAGTGATATTGGCCTGTAGTTTTCGTTGTGTGTGTGTGTTGTCTTTGGTTTTGGAATCAGGGTGATGGTGGCCTTGTAGAATGAGTTTGGAAATGTTCCTTCCTCTGCAATTTTTTGAAAGCGTTTTAGAAGGGTAGGCATTTGCTCTTCCCTAAATGTTTGATAGAATTCTTCTGTGAAGCCATCTGGTCCTGGGCTTTTGTTTTATGGGAGACATTTTATCACAGCTTCAATTTCAGTGCTTGTAATTGGGTTGTTCATAATTTCTATTTCTTCCTGGTTTAGTCTTGGAAGATTGAGCTTTTCTAATAATCTGTCCATTTCTTCCAGGTTATCCACTTTATTGCCATATAGTTGTTCATAATAGTCTCTTATAATCCCTTGTATTTCTGCACTGTCTGTTGTAACTTCTCCTTTTTCATTTTTAATTTTATTGATGTGATTTTTCTCTGTTTTGTTTTTGTTTTGTTTTTCTTGATGAGTCTGGCTAAAGGCTTGTCAATTTCCTTTATCTACTCAAAGAACCAGCTTTTAGTTTTATTAATCTTTACTATTGTTTCTTTCGTTTTTTTCCCTTTATTTCTGGTCTGATTTTTATGACTTATTTCCTTATGTTAATTTTGGGGTTTTTTGTTCTTTTTCCAGTTGTTTCAGGTGTAAAGTTAGGTTGTCTATTCAATGTTTCTATTGTTTCTTGAGGTAGGATTTATTGCTAAAACTTCCCTCTTAGAACTGCTTTTGCTGCATCTCATAGGTTTTGAGTTGTCATGGTTTCATTGTCATTTGTTTCTAGAATTTTTTTTTTCCTTTTGATTTCTTCAATAACCTGTTGGATATTTAGAAATGTATTATTTAATCTCATGTATTTGTATCTTTTACAGTTTTTTTCTTATAATTGAAATCTAGTCTCATGGTGTTGTGGTCATAGAAGATGCTTAATACAATTTCAATTTTCTTAAATTTAATGAGGTTTGACTTGTGACCCAAGATGTGATCTATCCTGGAGAATCTTCCCTGTGCACTTGAGAAGAAGGTTTATTCTTCTGCATTTGGATGGAATGTCCTGAGGATATCAATGAGACCCAGCTCATCTAATGTATCATTTAAGACTTGTGTTTCCTTAATAATTGTCTGTTTTGATGATCTGTCCATTGGTGTGAATTGGATATTAAAGTCTCCTACTATTACTGTGTTATTGTCAATTTCTCCTTTTATGTCTGTTATGTTGTCTTATTGATAAACACCTTTATGTATTGAGGTGGTCCTATGTTGGATTCATCAGTTCAGTTCAGTCACTCAGTCGTGTCCGACTCTTTGTGACCCCATGAATTGCAGCACGCCAGGCTTCCCTGTCCATCACCAACTCCCAGAGTTCACACAAACTCACCTCCATCGAGTCGGTGATGCCATCCACCCATCTCATCCTCTGTCGTTGCTTTTTCCTCCTGCCCCCAATCCCTCCCAGCATCAGAGTCTTTTCCAATTAGTCAACTCTTTGCATAAGGTGGCCAAAGTACTGGAGTTTCAGATTTAGCATCATTCCTTCCAAAGAACACTCAGGGCTGATCTTTAGAATGGACTGGTTGGATCTCCTTGCAGTCCAAGGGACTCGCAAGAGTCTTCTCCAACACCACAGTTCAAAAGCATCAATTCTTCGGCACTCAGCCTTCTTCACAGTCCAACTCTCACATCCATACATGACCACAGGAAAAACCATAGCCTTGACTAGCCGGACCTTTGTTGGCAAAGTAATGTCTCTGCTTTTGAATATGCTATGTAGGTTGG
>NW_011494834.1:922462-940686 GCF_000754665.1 Bison bison bison
TCACTGATTCGATGGACATGAGTCTGAGTGAACTCCAGGAGTTGGTGATGGACAGGGAGGCCTGGCGTGGTTCGATTCATGGGGTCCCAAAGAGTCGGACATGACTGAGTGACTGTTCTGAAATGATCTGATCTGATACACCCATAAGCAAAATCAAAACAATCCAACAAAAATAAAGTACAGTTGATTGACCCGGTGAACAAAGGAAACCAAAAATTATATCTACCAGTTAAGAGCAAAACTAACTAAAGCACAAACTGGAAAAGAAAACTAAAGCAAGTGGGGAATAAAGAAATGAAAATGAAACTAAAGCCAAGTGGGGAATAAAGAAATGAAAATGAAACTAACAAATGTGTTGAGAGGAAAGGAAAGAAATAAAAGAAAGAACAGATAGGCAAAGTTAGAGGTAGATGAAGAAGATTTATATACAGTAAAGATTAACTGCAAGGGGACAACAACAGTAGGAAAAGCAAACAAAGGAATGAATGTAGAAAAAAACTATAGGTTTAAAAAATTAAAATTAAAAAAAAGAGATTATATATTTAAAAAAAAGGAGAACTCCACAGAACTGCAAAAGCCCAATGTAGAGGCAGAGGTTTATAACAAAAGTAAAAAAAAAAAAAAATGTGACTGAGAAAGAAAAAAAAAAAAGCTCAAAAGCTTAATTAGATTTCATAGTGCCAATAAAATTGACAAGTACAACACAAGGGGGGAAAAAAGAAAAAATCCAAAAGAATCTACATAACAAGTCAAAACATAAGAAAAAGAAATGTTTTTCTTGAGTCACTGCTGTCAGAGTCCTTTCCCTCCCTGGGACTCACAGTCTACCTCGCCTCCCTAGGATGCCCTGCAACACTGTGCTGGTCTCTGGACCTGCTGTGGGGGCAGCTCAGACTCTAATCTGGTCCCACACCTGTGTGTTCTTGCTTCCAATGTCCATAGCTATCAGAACTAGTGTGTTTTCTTCTGTGGGAGCTCTCAATGTCTTTTTATATATTCCATAGACACAGACTCTGCCTAGTTGATTGTGTGGATTTAATCTGGAGCTTGTACAGCTGGTGGGAAGTTTGGGGTCTTCTTCCTTAGCCACACTGCCCCTGGGTTTCATGTAGTTTTATTTCCACCTCTGCATGTGGGTCTCCCCTTGGGGTTTGCTTCTGAGGCTGTCCTGGAAGACTTGGGTTTGCCCCTGTGAGGGCCAGGTGCAGAGGTGGTGCAGCTGCTTGGGTCACGGGGGTTCTGGCAGCACCAGGTAATCAGGGGATTTGGCAGCTAGGGTAGTAGGGAATAAAGTGCTCTAGAAGGGTATGGTAACCTGTATTGGCCAATACATTCCAGTATTCTTGCCTGGAGAACCCCCCTGACAGAGAAGCCTGGCAGGCCACAGTCCACAGGGTGGCAAAGAGTTGGACACGACTGAAGCGACCCTGCATGCATAGACACAAGACTTTTTGCCTGTGGCAGCTCTGCCCCAGGGAGGGTTGAGTGTGAAGGTGGCACAGCTGCCTGGGTCGCAGGGACCCTGGCGGCGCCAAGTGTGCAGGGACATGGACTGCCTCTGCTGCAGGAGTTACGGCCATATCAGAATCTTTTTTCGAGCCTCCTGTAGCTGGCGATTAGAAGGCCTTTTTAGCCAGTCTTCCTCTGTAGCTTCACCAGTTCAGACACTTAGAGGGCTCCCTTGCCTGGGGTCCTTCTCTGTTGTTCTTCATGTCAGGCACATAGAGAGGCCCCCTGACTCGGGTCCTACTCTATAGATTGGTGCCTCAGGCACTTAAAGAGGCACCGTGGGTGGGGTCCTACTCTATAGTTCAGTGCCTCAGGCATTTGATGGGCCAGCCTCTTTATTGTTCAGCTCCCAATGCTGGCATGTGGGGAGAGATAGGCTATGGTGATGGCTCCTCCCCTTACGTGTGACTCAGCAGTATTGCCTTGCTTCCATGGCTGCCTGGCTTTCCTCCACAGGCATTTCCCACCACAATCTCCTCCCTCACACCCCCTCGATCTGTCTCTCCAGTCAACAGCAGCCCTCACCCTGGGATTGCTCTACAATCCCTAAACTCCAGTTCCCAGCCACTGCACCTTCCAGGGGACCTGTGTCCCTGTCCGGGGTATGTATGGCTGTGGCAAGAACTGTCTGATTCTCATTCCATTTAGGCTGCCACAGATCAGCTGCTTCACTCTCAGCCTTAAATGTTTCTCCTCTGACCCAGACAATTGCTCCAATGTGGGAATCAGACCCCTGCTTCAGTTCCCCCACCCGCTGAGGGCAGGTCCAGTCCTATTAACACTCCTGTTTTTCCCCTAGTTCCTTTATCCTACCGAGTTCTGCGTGGTTCTATATATTCTTTTCCACCAGTCAGTACTCCTGTCTGCTCTCAGCTTGTGTTCTGCATGCACTTCTGTGTCTGAAGGTGTGTTCCTGATGTATCTGTGGAGAGAGATGTACTCCACATCCACCTACTCCTCCACCATCTTGTTATCCTCAAACAATTTTTAAACATGGTATTTAACTATATCTCTTCAGTCAGAGGGAGGAGGGAAGAGATGGGAAGAAATGGCAAAAAAAAAAACAAAAAAACACTGAATTTTTTTGTAGGCAGTTTTATAGTAGTACAGATGAAACAACTCTGAAATTATCTTCGGTATATTGTTGGGTTGAGGAAATTAAATAAATGCTTTGAATGTTTTCATGTTGTTAAGAATCAGGATTCTCACTATGGAAGAAAGGAGATACAAACATAGGATGAGGCAGGGCAAGGAAAACTCTATGGAGATGAACTGGATTTCAAGGTATCTGTAAGAATAGTGATTTCTGGTATCTTCATAGGTAGATGATTAGATTATATAATACATTATACATAAATATTATATAGATCACGTATGTATAGTAGATTATATATGCATATATGTACACTGTGTGTGCGCACACACACATTTCTTAACTCTGGTGAAAGGGCCTACAGGCAAAGATAAATACTCCAGGAGCAATGAGCACATTGAAATCTACATTTTAACTTCTAATTGCATTTTCCACTAAAATGACCAAGTTTCCTCAGAGAAATGGATGATTCAATGGTGGGACAGGTTTTGCAAAGTGATCCCAGAACATATTAAGCCACAAAGTAAGAAAATGTTAAAAATAACTGACTAGGGCATGTTAAAAGGACAGTGGAGCTAAGGAACTCTGATGAACAGCAACAGGAACTCCCACTGGGCCAAATCTGGTATAATATGGGTACTCAAATTCAGTATAGAGAGATAAAAAGTTTAAATTAAAAATAGGAATTTATGAGGTCACTTTGATAATGAATGGCTTGGGCAGGTAGATGAAGGAATGAATGAATGAATGAGGGAGAACTTTTCTGACTGATAAAGGTGGAGAGAAAATTGGAGTAGGAGAATAAAAATAATTCAACTGTAAGAATAAGGATTGTAAGAGGGAAAGAGCAAATATATGGTGGGTAAACTGAACAGTACCTTGACCAAATGATCAAAATCAATATAGCAATGAGGGGCAGATACGCCATGAGTGCCATCCCAAAGTGATGTTCTCAAGACAGGACATCATTTCTGTCTCCAACTTGTGATGCTTAACTCAAATCTAATCATAAGGAAACATCAGAATAATCACAATGAGAGGGATATTCCCTTTTTAAAAAACATGTCTGCATATTAAAAATATCAAAGTCATGAAAAAGTGAGAAAAGCTAAGAAGTTATTCCAGGTTTAAGGAAACTAAAGATACATGACAATGAAAGATAACACACAGGCCTGAACTAGAGAAAAAAAAAAATGTTATAAAGAATCTTATTTGATCTACTGACAAAATTGGGAGTATGATGGCATAAAGTATTGTGTCAATGGTAAATTTCCTGAAAGTGAAGATCACACCATATAAGAGATCATTTTTCTTAGGAAATACAAAAAGTAGTATTTATGAGTACAGATATATGATTTGTGCAACTCAGTCTCAGATGGTTCAGAAAAAAAAATATGTATCTATCTATATTAACAGATATACAAATAGATATAATGCCACAGATTAGATAGATGGATTAGATTGGATTATGTTAAGTGACTAAAGAAGTAAACAGCACAAAATGTTGGGAATCTGGGTAAAGGGTATATGGAATTTTTGGGTACCCTCATTAAAATTTTCTTTACATCAGAAATTATTTCCAAGCAAAAAATTCTTATTTAAATTGGGAAAACAAGGAACATAGACACCATGTATAAGGGGTCGAACTGTGTCCCACCTAAAAGACATATTCAAGTTCTAAACTCTGGTATCTGTGAATGTGACCTTATTTAGTTAGAAAAAAGATCTTTGCAAAGTAATGAGTTAAAGGTTTTGAGACGATATCACATTGGATTAGAGTGGGCCCTAAATCTCACGCCTTATATACTTATTAAGGAAAGGAGAGAACACAAAGACAAATATGATGGTCATGAGAAAACAGAAACAGATGAATGTGATACAGATAAAAGTTAAAACTGCCAATGATTTCTGGGTGCCACCAGAAGCTAGGAAGAGGCAAGGAAGAATTCTCTCCTGGAAATGTCAGAGGGAGCATGACTCTTCTGACACTCTGAATTCAGATTTCTGGCCTCCAGAACTGTAAGTGAATAAACTTCTGTTGTTTTGAGATACCATATTTGCAGTAATTTGTTACAGCAACCTTAGGAAATTTATAGATCATGAAAAACATAATAAGTGCTATAGAAGATAAATATCAGAAAGAAAAAAGTCAAGAAAATAATAGAAAATAAATATATAAATCAGGCACAAGAGACTCAATACTTGCATAAATGGAATCTCCAAAGAACAATCAAACAGAATAAATAAATTATAATTCAAAACAGAAAATTATTGAATCTACATTTTGAAACAACACATCATACTGCAAAAAATCTGATACAGAATAGTCAACATGATATTTACCTTGGGAAGTTTACTAGATTTTGGTGATAAAGGCTCAGCAACCAGACAAAAACTTACAATGGAAAGAAAAAGAGCATCAGACTTTTGGCCTGAAACTACTTAAAGAAACCAAGATATGGCTGTAGAACCTTCAGCAGTGAGCATTCGATTTTTAATCCATGAAAATCTAAAATGAAAACAAACATTGAGATAAGGGATACATGGTAGGATATTCTATTTATGAATGATATAAATTAAAAGAGAGATAAAAGATAGAAAAATAAAAAATGCTCTATGACTCATCCATTTGTACAAGTGAGAACCCAAGGATAAAGGTGAAAATCAAATATAAGTAAAGCATATTAAGTAATACAATGCAAAACAATGAGGGAAGATAACATTATTGGCTAAAATTGAGTTGTGGAAGAAAGGGAAGGAAGAGGAAGAAGATACAACATCTTGAGTTGATATGTTATATGAATTCTAATAGTAAAATTAGTTTTGTTTGTTTTGCCTAACTGCACGCCTTGAGGGATCTTGGTTCCTTCACCAGGAATCGAATTCATGCTGTCTGCAGTGAAAGCACTGAGCCCTAACCACTGAACTGCCAGAAAATCCCCCAAATGACTTTTCTTTAAAAGTAGTTTTCACCATGATTTTCTCATAAATCCTAAAAATATGATTTCAAGAGGAAATCTGTGGCTATTTTTGTGGTTTACATGAAGCACTTTAAATTCTTTAAAGTTTTTTATTATCAAAAACTTTTATCAATGCCTGTCATATCAAACATTTTGATAAGTACAGTAATATACTAATAAACTTTATTTCTCTCATTTTTTATGGATAAGGATCAAGAGTTCGGGAAGAGATGAGAAGAATGTATGGCTGAATGAAAACTGGCAGAGGACAAAAATCATTCAAAATAACTAGGAGAGTAGAGTTCTTGCCTTAACTGTAGGAACCAGGCTGAGAAACAGCACAGGGAAAGAGAAAGTAATAGAAAAGTGAGGGAGGTAGGATTCCTCATAGCAATAACACATAAATCACCATCCTAGTCCGGCATCCTTTTTTCTTCTCTTTTATTTCTGCTTACCAGAATTGGTATACACAGGTTACTGTTTATGATGAGAAATACTAGTGTTTTCTATTTTCTAAATTTAGTTATGCTGTTAATATTGTGCTCTCACAATAATAGGTGTTCTAAAAATTTAATGGCTTCTTCTAAGCCTAGATTTCCACATTTTCAATGAATTGGTTAGTTTTTTTAAAAAGCCAAAATAATGGACAAATGAAGTTTGTCTTTGGGAGCAATGAGTTTGGCTCACAACTGAAAAAAAAAAAAAAAAAAGCCTCCAGTTCCAGAAATGATCTGGCATCAAGTGCAATTTTTTTTTTTTTTTTTTTTTGCTGCACTTGATCTTACACTTTAAATTTTGTTTACCATATATTTTGCAAGTTATATGGATTATGTGGGCTTCCTTGTGGCTCAGACAGTAAAGAATCCACCTGCAATGCGGGAGACCTGGATTCGATCCCTGGATTGGGAAGATCCCCTAGAGAAGGGCATGGCAATCCACTCCAGTATTCTTGCCTGGAGAATCCCATGGACATAGGAGCCTGGCGGGCTACAGTCCATGGGGTCACAATGAGTTGAACACAATTGAGTGACTAAGCATACATATGGATTATGTGGATATACACCTCTTCCGGATGGGGTGGAGGGATCCACTCCAATGTTCTTCTCAGTGTTAATAATACTTGTATGTAGTAGAACTGCAAAACTTAAAAAAAATTTTTTTTTCTTTTTATATTTTATGTATTACAGCTTGAAACTTATAATTATCATAGTTCCCTTATTTTAACCTTTAATTAACCCTTAATTTAACTATACAATTACCATTGATCTTCTTAGCAACCTTATAAAGAAAGTATCATTTCTGGTGTTTAATGTAGGAAAAACAGCTATTTTATTAATATACAGCATTTGTTCTTGTTTTTATCAAAATTACCCAGAGAAGTACTAGATTCCTTTGCTCCTTCTAAGGCAAATTTGAAGTTTATATAATAAAATTTTTAATGAATGACTCACATTAAACAGTATCAACTATAGGTTAACTATGATAGATCTTTAGTACCTATTAATATATCTGCCAATCATTCCTCATCCCACATCATCCCATATAGATTTTTAATGGTAATTTGGAAAATTCCTAAAAAATCACATTACTTTAAGGAAAAAAACTAGGATATAAAATTCAATATTTCAGAACTGTAATACAAGCCATGTATGTAAGTGTATATAGTTCCAAGAACAGACAAATGTAACAAATGCATTTATTTGTAAACTCTGGACAACTACATACTAAACTGTAAAACCCAAAAAATAAATGCCATAGGCAGTAATTAGTGCAAGAAGTTGAAGAATAAGTCAGTGTACATAGAAGGATATACTGAATTCATAGTCATTTTAAAATATTATATTAGAATCACAAGTATGTATGATCTATACATGAAAAATATTTATTGTTAAGATAAGTTGTAAAGATTATATTTATGAAAATAAGTAGGCTATCAAATTCATTCATAGATGAGTGTATTTCTTTCTCTGTTTACATTAAATATCATTTAGGATTCTGAACAAAATAAGACTTCAAATAATGTCAGATACTACTTGTTGAATTTCCATCCTAGCTTTTACTCCTTTCTGACATAACCCCAATTTTAGTAGCAAAGTAGGCAGAACAGTGGACTCAGCTGCGGGAGATGAATCACAATTAATCTAATCAAATTTTCCTTTGAGTAATAGGTTTAGTGGGGGGCAGATGACCTAGTTCTAGCCAATAAGTCTTGATAGGATGTCTATGAGGTCAGCTTCTGGATAAGGTTTTCTTCCTTGATTTAAAGAAAAAACATGTCAGGAGAAACTTGCCTTATTCCTAATTTTGGATGAAGTTATGTGAGACTCTGAGGCCATCTTTGGGAACTAGGGAACAATAAACCCCAAGCCTCTGATGCCAGATGACTGGAAAGATGAAGCGTGTGAAACCCTGAGGACACAGTGACCTACAGTTAGCCAACCCTAGAACTACTTTCCTGTCATGGGAGATGATAAATATCTATTATTAAGTCACTCTTTATTGAGCATCCTGTCACTTGAAGTCAAAATATATCCTACTTGACATGGGTACAAAAAGCAGGTATTATCTGGTAGCTCGTCAGTACATCTGTGGAGAGGCCTGAATAACCCAAGAGTTGAATGGAGCGCTAGATTCAGAATTCAGGGAGACGTGCCAAGAAGGGTTACAGAAGTGATCTGTGTATATTCACTTCAAGGACCAACATTCATCGACAATCATCCCTTTACAAATACAGAAGAATTCTAGCTCACAATGTTGTATAAACAATAAAAAATTCCAAACTAACTAAATCATAGGTCTAAGTGGTGTGAAATGCCTTTCTGAATGTTTCATATTTCTGAGACCTTTGATCAAGCAAATATTTCTACACTATTCCATAAGCCTTGTCAACTACCAATAGTATGGAACTGTAAAAATATAGAAACACTATGTAAAGTGAAAATAGCACTAGATTTGAAAGTAAAAGTCATAGTAGTGAGTTCTGACTCTACTAATTATTCAGTCTGTGACCTAGTAATTTTCTCATCTGCAATGTTGAGATGTGCGCTGTGTGCTTAGTCACTCAGTTGTGTCCAACTCTTGCAACCCCATAGACCGTAGCCAGCCAGGCTCCTCCATCCATGGGATTCTTCAGGCAAGAATACTGGAGTGGGTTGCCATTTCCTTCTCCAGGGGATCTTCCCCACCCAGGAATCGAACCTGGGTCTCTTGCATTGCAGACAGACTCCTTCGCGACTGAGCTATGAGGGAAGCCCTAAAGTTGAGATAATATTTTTATTACAAAGTTATCAGAGCCTTATATGTGACAGTGTAGAAAATGTGAAGGCTGATGTTTGTAAAATGAATTAACAATTCCTTTGTTGACTATAAAAAGTGTATTAAACTTGTCAAAAGTCAATAACCTTTCCAAGTTTACAAAAGCTTCATGGCTTTCTTTGCATGCTATCTCCACTGTCATAGTGAAAAGACAACAGCAAAGAACAGCTGGTATCAAAATACATGTTTTTGTGGAGACCATAAATTTTGTTGTATCTTTTGCTTTATTCTCAAAATATGAAAATATGTCATTTATTTATTGAAATCCATAATACAAAAACCAAAGTCATTACACAAAAAGTTGCTCAGTCATGTCCGACTCTTTGTGACACCATGGGCTGCAGCATGTCAGGCTTCCCTGTCCTTCATCAACTCCTGGAGCTTGCTCAGACTCATGTCCATTGAATCAGTGATGACATTCAACCATCTTGTCCTCTGTCATCCCCTCCTCCTTCTGCCTTCAATCTTTCCCAGCTTATGGGTCTTTTCCAATAGTTAGCTCTTCACATCCCTTGTGGCTTAGCTGGTAAAAAAAATCCACCTGCAATGCAGAAGACCTTGGTTCAATCCCTGGGTTGGGAAGATCCCCTGGGGAAGGGAAAGGCTACCCACTATAGTATTCTGGCCTGGAGAATTCCATGGACTGTATAGTCTATTGGGTCGCAAAGAGTTGGACACGACTGAGCGATTTGCACTTTCACTTTCAGCTCTTCGCATCAGGTGGCCAAAGGATTGGAGCTTAAGCTTCAGCATCAGTCCTTCCAATGAATATTGAGGTCTGATTTTGTTTAGGATTGACTGGTTTGATCTCCTCCCAGCCCAAGTGACTGTCAAGAGTCTTCTCCAGCACCACAGTTCAAAAGCATCAATTCTTCAGCATTCAGCCTGTTTTATGGTCCAACTCTCACATTCATACATGACTACTGGAAAAACCACAGCCCTGACTAAATGGACCTTTGTTGGCAAAGTAATGTCTCTTGTTTTTAAAATGCTGTCTAGCCTGGTCATAACTTTTCTTCCAAGGAGCAAGAGCCTTTTAATTTCACAGCTGCTGTCACCATCTGAAGTGATTTTGGAGCCCCAAAAATAAAGTCTCTCACTGTTTCCATTGTTTCCCCATCTATTTGCCATTAAGTGATGGGAATGTTGAGTTTTAAGCCAACTTTTTTACTCTCCTCTTTCACCTTCCTCAAGAGGCTCTTTAGTTTCTCTTTCAGTTCAGTTCAGTTCAGTTGCTCAGTTGTGTCCAACTCTTTAAGACCATGAATCGCAGCACGCCAGGCCTCCCTGTCCATCACCAACTCTCAGAGTCCACCCAAACCCATGTCCATCGAGTCGGTGATGCCATCCAACCATCTCATCCTCTGTCGTTCCCTTCTCCTCCTACCCTCAATCTTTTCCAGCATCAGGGTCTTTTCCAATGAGTCAGCTCTTCACATCAGGTGGCCAAAGTATTGGAGTTTCAGCTTCAACATCAGTCCTTCCAATGAACACCCAGGACTGACCTCCTTTAGGATGGACTGGTTGGATCTCTTTGCAGTCCAAGAGACTCTCAAGAGTCTTCTCCAACATCACAGTTCAAAAGCATCAATTCTTTGGTGCTCAGCTTTCTTCACAGTCCAACTCTCTCATCTATACTTGACCACTGGAAAAACCATAGCCTTGACTAGATGGACCTCTGTTGGCAAAGTAATGTCTCTGCTTTTTAATATGCTGTCTAGGTTGGTCATAACTTTCCTTCCAAGGAGTAAGCATCTTTTAATTTCATGGCTGCAGAAACCATCTGCAGTGATTTTGGAGCCCGCAAAAATAAAGTCAGCCACTGTTTCCACTGTTTCCCCATCTATTTCCTATGAAGTGATGGGACCAGATGCCATGATCTTAGTTTTCTGAATGTTGAGCTTAAGCCAACTTTTTCACTCTCCTCTTTACTTTCATCAAGAGGCTCTTTAGTTCTTCTTTACTTTCTACCGTAAGGGTGGTGTCATCTGAAAATCTGAGGTTATTGATATTTCTCCCAGCAATCTTGATTCCAGCTTGTGCTTCATTCAGCCTGGCATTTTGCCTGATGTACTCTGCATATAAGTTAAATAAGCAGGGTCACAATATACAGCCTTGATGTACTCCTTTTCCAATTTGGAACCAGGCCATTTTCCATGTCTGCTTCTAACTCCTGCTCCTTGACCTGCATACATATTTCTCAGGAGGCAGGTAAGGTGGTCTGATATTCCCATCTCTTGAAGAATTTTCCACAGTCTGTCGTAATCCACACAATCAAAGGTTTAACAGAGTCACTGAAGCAGAAGTAGATGATTTCCTGAAATTCTCTTGCTTTTTCTATGATCCAATGGATGTTGGCAATTTGATCTCTGGTTCCTCTGCCTTTTCTAAATCCAGCTTCAACATGTGGAAGTTCTCAGTTCACCTACTACTGAAGCCTCACTTGGAGAATTCTGAGCATTACTTTGCTAGCATGTCAAATGAGTGCAATTTTATAGTAGTTTGAACATTCCTTGCCATTGCCTTTATTTGGGATTGGAATTAAAATTGATCTTTTCCAGTCCTGTGGCCACTGCTGTTTTCAAAATTTCCTAGCATATTGAGTACAGTACTTTCACAGCACCATATTTTAGGATTTGAAATAGCTCAACTGAAATTCCATCACCTCCACTAGCTTTGTTCATAGTGATGCTTCCTAAGGCCCACTTGACTTTGCACTCCAGGATGTCTGGCTATAGAAGAGTGATCACACCATCATGGTTATCTTATTAAGATCTCTTTTGTATCATTCTTCTGTGTTCTTGCCAACTCTTCTTGATATCTTCTGCTTCTTATAGGTCCATACCATTTATGTCCTTTATTGTGCCCATCTTTGCATGAAATGTTCCCTTGGTATCTCTAATTTTCTTGAAGATATCTCTATTCTTTCCCATTCCATTGTTTTCCTCTTTTTTTTTTTTTTTTTGCAGTGATCACTTAGGAAGTCTTTCTTGTCTCTCCATGCTATTCTTTGGAATTCTGCCTTCAGATAGGTATATCTTTCCTTTTCTCCTTTGCCATTCACTTCTCTTCTTTTATAAGCTATTTGTAAGGCTTCCTCAGACAACTATTTTGCCTTTTTGTATTTCTTTTTCTTGGGGATGGTTTTGATCACCACCTCCTATACAATGTTACCAACCTCTGTCCATAGTTCTTTAGGCACCCTGTCTATCAGATCTAATCCCTTGAATCTATTTGTCACTTCCACCATATAATCATAAAGGATTTGATTTAGGTCATACCTGAATGGCCTAGTGGTTTTCTCTACTTTCTTCATTTTAAGAGAGCAACCAATATCCCTCAAGATATAAAAATTCTACCAGGCTTTTAACAAATGAAATGTAATATAGATAGATCACATCATGACTAACTAAGGTTTATCCCAGGAATACAAGGTTGGCTTAACAATGAAAACTCAATTTATGTAACTCACCATATTAACAAACTAATAAAGAAAAGCCTTAAGGATCATCTCAATAGATAGATTATCTGACAAAAAGAAAGCACATCTACTCCTAATTATCTCTCAGCAAAGCGAGGAATGGAAGCTTACATCCTGAATCTGATAAGGGGAAATCTATAAAAAAATCTGCAGCTAACATCATACTTAATGGTGAAAGACTGAATATTTTTCCCAATATAATCAGGAAACCACCAGGGACATTCACCATCCATCACTTCAATTTAAAAATCAACTGTATTTCTAAATACCAGAAATGAGAAATATAAAACAATAGTTAAGTATAGTTATAAAGTAGTCTCCAAAATTCTCTCCCAATAGTGTACATGATTTGTATAATTAGTCCCACTGAATGTGAGTAAGACTGGTCAAAATGATGGATTTACTCCCATGATTATGTTACATTTCTGGCAAAAGGAAATCTGTTGATGTAATTAAGATTCCCAAGTCATTTTGTTTCGAGTTGGTCAAAATGGAGAGTATCCAGTGGGTCTGACTTTGTCAGGCAGAAGACCTTTAAAAGCATGAACAAAGGGACCCAGTGGAGAATCTGTTTTTCAATACAGGAGATGTGGGTTTGATCCTTGGTCAGGCAACTAAGCCCGAGTGCCACAATTAGAGAGTCCTCCCCATGCTGCAGCTAGACCCTGCCAAATAAATAAATAAATAAATTTTTTAAAGCTTGAACACAATCTTCTGCCAACCTCAAAGAAGACGGAAGCCACACTGAGCCTGAAAGCTGTAAGGAACTAAATTCTGTCATTACCTGAATGAGCCTGGAAGAGCAGGCTGAGCCTCTCATGATGATGTGATTGTGGCTGACCCGCTGGTAAGCCATGTGAGCCCTGAGCAGCAGATTCAACCAACCCATGCCCAGATTCCTGACCTGTGGAAACAGATAGTCACTGGGTGATACTTACGACACTAAATTGGCTTATTATTATTAATTATGTAAATTATGGTCATTTATTTCTCAGCATTAGAAAATTTATATAGATACCATTCATAATAACATTAAAAATATGTAACAACTGGAGATAAAACTGACAAAAATGTGAAAGATCTGTACAGCAAAATCTTCAAAATATTGCTGAGAGAAATTAGACCTAAAGAAATGGAGATACACACCATCTTCATTGGAAAATGGATAATTTAATGTTAATGAGATATCAATTCCTCTCCAAAATGATCTATTTCAATTCAATCCCAATCAATATGGCAGCAGACTTGTTTGTAGAATTTGTTAAACTGATTCTAAAATTTAGATGAAAATGCAAAGGAACCAGAAAAACCAAAATAATTTTGAGAAAGAAATAAAGCTGGAACAGTAGAATACTTAAAGCGTCTAAGACCTGTCACACAACTACAGCAATCAAGACAGTGTGTCACTGACATGAAGATTGTCAGACAGAAGAACAAAACAAAAATGCAGCACCTGGAAAGAGACCCCCACTAACTGATTTACAACAAAATTATAAAGGCAACTAAGTGGGGAGAGAATATTCTTTTAGGCAAACGATGCTGGAACAACTCAATACTCCTATACAAAACAAAAATGAAAACTTTGATCTACACCTCAATCCACATTAAAAAGTAACTTAAAATGATTCATAGATGTAAATGTAAAACTAAAAACTATAAAACCAAAAGAAAATACAGGAATAAACTTTTGTGACCTTGAGTTTGGCGAAGATTTTTAACTATGACACTCTTAAGAGAACTTAAAGATAAGGTACAGGTTAGGAGAAAATATTTTCAAATCACATATATAACAGTGGACTTACATCAGAATTCATAAAGTCCTCATAAATTTCAACAATAAGGAAATAGTTTTTAAAAAGCAAACAATTATTTTTAAAGACACTGTAAAGAAGATACACAGATGGCAAATAAGCACATTAAAAGATGATAAACATCATTAGTCATTAGGGAAATGCAGTTAAAACCACAATGAGATACCACTACATTATCTATTAGAATTGTCAAAATTAAAACTGACCATACTAATTGTTATCTTGGATATAGAAGAATTAGAACTGTAATATACTACTGGTGGGAATGTAAAATGGTATGGCAACTTTGGAAATTGTATGGTAGTTAAACGTACACCTATTAATTTATCTGGCCATTTCATTTCTGCATATCTACCCTTGAGAAAGTAAAACACATGTTCACACAAAAATCTGTAGACACATTTTCATAGTAGCTTTGCCTGTGATACGTAAAAACTGGAAAAAAATATGAAATGTTTATTAACATATAAATTGAAAAACAAATATGGTATATCCATACAATGGATTATTATTACTCAGCAATTTAAAAAAATGAGCTTTTAGGTTTGTCTAGTCAAGGCTATGGTTTTTCCTGTGGTCATGTATGAATGTGAGAGTTGGACTGTGAAGAAGGCTGAGTGCCGAAGAATTGATGCTTTTGAACTGTGGTGTTGGAGAAGACTCTTGAGAGTCCCTTGGACTGCAAGGAGATCCAACCAGTCCATTCTGAAGGAGATCAGCCCTGGGATTTCTTTGGAAGGAATGATGCTAAAGCTGAAACTCCAGTTCTTTGGCCACCTCATGCGAAGAGTTGACTCATTGGAAAAGACTCTGATGCTGGGAGGGATTGGGGGCAGGAGGAGAAGGGGACAACAGAGGATGAGATGGCTGGATGGCATCACTGACTCAATGGACGTGAGTCTGAGTGAACTCCGGGAGTTGGTGATGGACTGGGAGGCCTGGCATGCTGTGTTTCATGGGGTCCCAAAAAGTCAGACACAACTGAGTGACTGAACTGAACTGAACAGTATAAGTGAATCTTAAATATCCTGAGTAAAAGAAGCTAGATGAAAAAAGCATATGCTATAAGAGTCTAAGAAACAAAAATAAATGTAGAATGCACTTAGCACTCAGATACTAATTTCTAATATCATTTTCCAATACATGGCTGATTCTAGGACTGGGACAGTAAACAGACGAGCTGAGTCTAAGCGCAGTTTGAAATGCCAGAAATTAAGAAATTGCTCAGACACACACATGAACAAATACATACATGAGTTTCCAATGTCCAAAGATGGAACAACTTGAGCATAAAAATAAAATAGATCATAAGTCAAAGTATAAAATAAATACCCATGAGTTCATACTGATATAAATAAAACACTGAATCAATTGGTAAATGGGAGAGAAGAGGTAAATCTCCCGTGCAGAAGAATTCCAAGTAAGTTATATAGATACTCCACCCTAAAGGAGGGAACTAGTACTAGGTTGGTGCAAATGCAATTGCGATTTTGGATTGTGAATTTTAATTCATTATAACATCTTTATTAGTCAAGATAGGAACCATTACACTCAACACATTTTTGCCAATGAGAGATAAAAGCCTGTTTATTCCTGTAGCATAAAAATCCTCGCTTTGGGATTCATGGAACTCTTGGGAAGCATTTTCCCTGCAAAAAGTTATCGAGATGCTTGAAGAAGGGGTAGTCAGTTAGCAAGATGTCAGGTGAATATGGTGGATGAGGCAAAACTCCGTGTGTGCTGTGCTGTCCTTAGTCGCTCAGTCGGTCTGAGTCTTTGCGACCCCATGGATATAGGCTGCCAGGCTCCTCTGTCCAGGCAAGAATACTGGAGTGGGTTGCTATGCCCTCCTCCAGGGGATCTTCCCGACCCAGGGATGGAACCCAGGTCTCCTGAATTGCAGGCAGGTTGTTTACTGCTGAGCCACCAGGGAAACCCGAATTGGGCCCCTTCTGTTGACCAACGCCAGCTGCAGGCGCTGCAGCTTTTGGTGCACCTCATCGATGTGCTGAGCATACTCCTCAGAGGTAATGGTTCTGCTGGGATTCAGAAAGCTGTTCTGTACCAGACTGGCAGCAGACCACCAAACAGTGATCAGGATTCGTTTGGTGCAAGTTTGGCTTTGGGAAGTGCTTTGGAGCTTTTTCTCAGTCCAACCACTGAGTTCAGTCCAACAGTAGTCCCTGACTGTTCAATATGGAGAGATGGTTTGTTCTTATGTAGAATAAGAGAAGTCAACAGACACTTCAAAATGATGATATTTTTTGATTTGCAGTCAGTTCATAAGGTACCCACTCAACGGGCTTTTCACCTTTCCAATTTGTTTCAAATGCCAAATAACCATCGAAAGGTTAGCAATTTCCTGCGTAACTATAAGAGGATCGGTGTCAATGATCCTTTCATTGGTCACTGTCAACTTCCGATGACTGGTCACTGTGCTCCTCTTCTTCAAGGCTCTATCTCCTTTGCAAATCTTCTTGAACCACCACTGCACTGTATGTTCATTAGCAGTTCCTGGTTGATGCACTATTGATGTTGTGAGTTGTCTTTGCTGCTTTATGACCCATTTGAACTTGAATAAGAAAACTGCTCGAATTTGCTTTTTGTCTAACATCATTAGGGATAGTGAAAGTCGCTCAGTCATGTCTGACTCTTTGAGACCCCATGGACCATTCAGTCCATGGAATTCTCCAGGCCAGAATACTGGATTGGGTAGCCTTTCCCTTCTCCAGGGGATCTTCCCAACCCAGGGATTGAACCCAGGTCTCCTGTATTGCAGGTGGATTCTTTACCAGCTGAACCACAAGGGAAGCCTAACATCATTTCCCTAGTCTACAATAAACATGACATAAATAGCAAGTAATAAGTCATTAGCAAAAAAACAAAAAGCGAGAAATGCACCACATTAAAATGATGCAGAATATAACCACATTTAAGAATGTATTCCAATATCAAGTGGCAAAGTTCAACAATGCAAAATCGCAATGACTTCTGCACCAGCCTAATAGCAATATTAGTTCATTAATTAACAAATATACCATATTAATATAGCAATAAGAAAAACTACACAGAGGATGTAGGGAAACTCTGTACGATCTGTTTAATTTCTCTGTAAATGTAAAGCTATTCTAAAAAGGCTGTCAATTAAAAAATTAAATCAGATACTTAGTCCTGAAAAAAACTATGTGTATATAATTTAATACATTTAATAAATCAATTATAAATTTTTTAAAACTAATGTATAGTGACAAAAAGCAGATTATTGGTTGCCTAGAGATTCACGAGGAGTGACAGAGATTGGAGGGGATAGAAAAAAGGAAGGGATTAAAAAGCAGTATAAGGAAACTTCTAGAGGAAGACGGTATAATTATCATCTTTTTCTGTGGTGATGGCTTCAAAAGTATATACTTATGGTAAAGCTTAACAAAATGTACACTTTAAATAAAAGCAGCTTATTATATGACAATTTTATTTTAATAAGGCTTTTTCTTGCTTAAAAAATTTTAAAACTTCCAGACTTGAACTAACTAATTGTATTTTAAAAAATAGTCTGCAGTAATATTTGGAGTTAGCCCCATCACACCTGAATTTAACCATTGAGCTTTTTTCTTCCAGTTTTATTCAGATATAATTGACATACAGGACTGCATTAAGTTTAAGGTGTACAGTATAATGCTTTGAGTTACAGCCATCATGAAATAATTATCACAGTAAGTTCAGTGAATATCCATCTTATAGATATAATATTAAAGAAATAGAAAATTTTCCCTGTGATGAGAACTCTTAGGATTTACTCTCTTAACAACTTTCATACATAACTCAAGCACTGTTAATTAAACTTACCACGTTGTACATTTAGTGGTTATTTATAACTGGGAGTTTGAACCTTTTTACTGCATTTTTCAATTCAACCCCTCCCCTTGCCTCTGGTACCCACAAATCTGATCTCTTTTTATATGAGTTTGTTTGTTTTAAAAGTATAATTGACTTACAACACTATGTTAGTTCCTGTTACACAACATGGTAATTAAGTATTTTTATATATTTCAAAATGA
>NW_011494834.1:940786-941730 GCF_000754665.1 Bison bison bison
CTTCGCTTCACGTGGCATCTCAGTGGACCCCGCAGCTCCGGGCGCTCCGTGCTAGCGGACTGCCAAGAGATGTGAGCACCGTGGAGATGCTCGTGGCGAGCGACCCGGAGCCGGCAGAGACGGCGCTACTCTTGAGGATGGGCTGCGCCGAGAGGCCGATACAGCCCCGGGGTGTCCGGGGAAGGACGGGGACCGCAGCCCGGACCGGGAGCATCCCGGCGCTGGAGCGGGCGCAAAAGTCAAGAGCCACAGCCTCTGTCCAGTGCTTGCGAAGCCGCCGCCCCTGGGGTGCGCCCCGCGGTTTGTGAGTACTTTGCGTCGCCTGTCCGCAGACGGAAGCCGGGGAACACCCCTGGAGAGCTCTACGGGATCCCTACCACCGCCGTCGTCTGGTTTCCCCACCTACCTCAGGGACAGAGTGACTGCCACCCCCTCCCCCGACCTGCGGACCCGGGGCGAGGGCGGAGGCCCATCGGGGCCGCCCCCTTCACACCCAGGAGGTGGAGAGTTCACCCCCCTCTCCGCCGTCCGCTCCAGCCAAATTCAACTCCGGTTCTCTCCTCCCGCGGCCCCGAGCCTCCTGACGCCCCCTGGTCCTCCCGCTATCCCCCCCTCCCCAGAGACAGGGGAGGAGAAAAGGGGAGCCCAGGGCGTCATGACTGAGCTGAAGGCGAAGGGTCCCCGCGCTCCCCACGTGGCGGGCACAGCGCCCTCGCCCACCCAGGCCGGAGCCCCTCTGCGGGGACGCCCAGACGCGGGCCCCTTCCAGGCGGGCGAGGCCTCGGGCCCGACGCCCACAGCCTCGGGCCTCCCCCTCTCCCTGGACGGACTGATCTTCCCTCGGTCCTGCCAGGCTCAGGACCTGGACGGGAAGACGCCGGACCCAGAGTCGCTGGCAGACGTGGAGGGGGCGTATTCCGGAGTGGAAGCCGCAGAGGGCGCTG
>NW_011494834.1:941830-945499 GCF_000754665.1 Bison bison bison
TGACTTACAACACTATGTTAATTCCTGTTACACAACATGGTGATTCAATATTTCTATACATTTCAAAATGACCATTGTGATAAGTCTAGTTATGATATGTCACCATACAAAGATATTACATAGTTAGTGACTATATTTCCCACACTGTGCATTTCATATCCCTGATTCATTTATTTTGCAACTGGTAGTTTCTTTCACCTAATCTCTCTCATCTATTTCTTTCACACCCCACCCCTAATATCCCCCACCCTCTGGCAACCACCTGTTTGACCTCTGTATCTATAACTCTGTTTCTGTTTTGTTATGTTTGCTTATTAGTTTTCTAGGTTCCACACATATAAGTGAAATCATACAATATTTGTCTTTCTTTGTCTGACTTATTTCAGGTAACATAATGCCCTCACAGTTCATCCTTGTTGTTGCAGATGGCAAGATTCCATTCTTTTCTACAGTTGAGTGATATTCCATTATATATTACATATATATCACATCTTCTTTATCACATCTATATCACATCTATTAATGGGCACTTAGATTGCTTCCATATATTGGCTACTGTAAATAGTGTTGCAGTGAACATACAGATATATACATCTTTTATAATTATTGTGTTGATTTTTTAAATAAATACCCAGTAGCAGAACTGCTTGATCATTTGGTAGTCCTACTTTTAACCAGTGTATTTAAATAGTGAGCTTGTTTCACTTAAAGATTAATATATTTAGGAATTATTTTTGTCAACAATGCTAATCACGCAGCATCAAATTTCATGAACTAATGGTGATTTAGGACATGTTGAGAATTTTTATTATTGTTTTCTTACTTCAGGAATTTCAATCTTGTGGAAATATCTTAGTCAGACGTGTCTGGTTTGAGGGAATTTTTATAGTCAATCAAAATTAAGTCAAATATAGTGTGTCATTTAAAATGAGACTTCGTGCCAACGTTATGGCTATAGCAACCTGGAACCCCCATTCTGAGCCATCTGCTATTTAAAAATCACACTCCTAGGAATACTGGCATTTGGTCACCTGGGGCCAAATATGGCTATGCTACTTATTATCTTTATAACATTGGGAAACTGAGAGCTTCAGTTTTCTCAACTATGTAATGCAAATAACAGTACCTACTTTGTGGAACTGTTGAAAGTTTAAACAAGTTAACACATGTAAAGGTCTTAGAAGACTACCTGGCAGTACTATCCAGATTCTACAAAATCTACAGATTCTATGGCATTAACCATCAGGCAAGTATAACTCAAAACCACAGTTAGATACCTCTTCATCTCACACACTATGAGAGCTATAATAAAAGACAGTAGCAAGCATTTCCAAGAAAGTGAAGAAATTGGAACCTTTATACACTGTCAGTGGAAATACAATATGTCTAGTCACTTTGGAAAGCAGTCTGCAATTCTTCAAAAGGTTAAACCTAGAGTTACTATGCTGCTGCTGCTGCTAAGTCGCTTCAGGCATGTCCGACTCTGTGCGACCCCATAGACTGCAGCCCATCAGGCTCCACCGTCCCTGGGATTCTCCAGCCAAGAACACTGGAGTGGGTTGCCATTTCCTTCTCCAATACATGAAAGTGAAAAGTGAAAGTGAAGTCGCTCAGTCGTGTCCGACTCTTAGGGACCCCATGGACTGCAGCCTACCAGGCTCCTCCACCCATGGGATTTTCCAAGCAAGAGTACTGGAGTGGGTTGCCATTACCTTCTCCGAGAGTTACTATATGACCTAGCAATTCTAATCCTCCGTATATAACCCAGAGAAATGGAAATACATGTTCACATGAAAACTCATACATGAATGTTAATAGTAGCCTTATTCATAATAGCCTCCAAACAGAAACAGCCCAGATGTCCAACGACTTCTAAACAGATAATCAAAATCATAGCATATTCACAAATCATAGTATAGTAAATCAAAGTATATTCATAGAATGAAATATTACTTGGCAATAAAAAAGAGTGAAGTGCTGATACATGCTACCATGTGATTGAAACCTTCTTTCACATGCTATGTGAAAGAACCCAGTGTAAAAGACCACATATGGTATGATTCTATTTCTATTAAATGCAGAGAAGGAAAGTAGATTCAGTGGACTGTTGGAAAGGTTTTAAGGGAAAAAGAGGAGTGACTGCTAATGAATATGGAGTTTCTTTTAGGGGTGATGTAAATGTTCTAAAATTAATAGTCATGATAGTTACACAACTGTGTATAAGCTTAGAACCACTGAACTGTACACTTTAAGACAGGTGAACCATATATGTGAATTATAGCCAATAAAGCACGTTAAGTAGCTTAAAGTAAACTGGAAAAAGGAAAGCTAAAAACAACAACAGTATTAATAATAATAAATTAGTTTACTTCTCTGGCCTTATCCTCTTCCATTCCCCAATTTACCCCATGCTCTATCCATACTGACCTCCTTGCAATTCCCATATTATGTCTTGCTATTTGATGTCCTGTGAACATATTATATCTGCTTCCTGGAGTTCTCTTCAGCCCTCTTCTGCCTGCCTAACTCCCTCATATTTAAAACTAGTCAATCAGAGTAAGCTAATGGCCCAAAAGATTGATTCCCAGTGACCTAATACGATAAAATTTACTTCTCTCTCATGTAGACACTCCCCAGGTGTTCAGGGATCCAGGCTCCTTACCTCTGTCAGCTCTGCCGCCCCCCCCCCCAGGAGTCTTTCACTGTATTCTCTATACCAGGCTGAGAAAACCAGTGGGGCATCAGCACAGATAGAACTCGAGGAATTTTCCAAATGATTAAGTCATTTTTGAACATGGTATCTTTAAGAGATGTCAGGATACCCAGCGGTCTTGGGTTCAGCACAGAGACTATTTATTAGCTTATAACCCTATATCTCAAATGCATTGCACTACTCCCCTTCTCTCTACATCTTCAGGAAGAGGTGATTTGCTTTAAAAATTCAAAGATTATTTTTCAGAATAAGAATGCTGAGGGGAGAAAAAGTAGTATTCAACATCTCTATTGAGGAATTTATGATGTAGCACAGGATGGAAGCTGAAGTTAAAGGAAACTTTCCTTAAAGGGCTATTTATTAAAAAATGGAACGCACTTCTTAGGACAATTCAAAGTGTAAACACACAACATCCAAACTTCTTGTACAGGTAAATTAGTGTTCTCAGCTATCTCCTGTCCCCAAATTTCTCTGCCACATTGAGGACGGTTCAAGAGGACTAGAGGACATGTTGGTTGCAGAGAGAGACATTTGAAAGCACTCACTTTTATGGAAGTCATAAGAGAAAAGTCTCTCTCATGTTACTTAGAATCATCCTCGATATATTTATTCTAAAAAAAATAATACACATAGCCAAATACCGTTCTCTGTGTAAAATCTTTACAAATCTGAAATGCTGAGAATTCAGCTTCTGATACAATCCATTCACTTTTCCAGTTAGACTGGTAGTGGTACTGAGTTGGCAGTACAAAATCGAATGTGCTTATGCAGCTCATCCCAGTACCTGTTAATTCGGGCTGGCACTTGGAATTTCAGATCTGGTCCCTCAGCGGAGCGGGGCGGAGCCGTGGGCGGGGCCTGCTGCGGGGGAGGCGGGGTGCTGGGAAAGCCGGGGGGCGGGTCTGCTAGTGAAGCCTCGTAGTATCTGAGCGTGCGAGGGTCCGCTGCGCGAGCAG
>NW_011494834.1:945696-945928 GCF_000754665.1 Bison bison bison
CCCGCAGAGGGCGCTGCTGCGAGACCCCCAGAGAAGGACGGCGGGTTGCTGGACAGCGTCCTGGACACCCTGCTGGCGCCCCCGGGCCCTGAGCGGAGCCCCGCCAGCCCCGCCGTCTGCGAAGCCCCCAGCCCTTGGTGCCTCTTTGGCCCCGAGCTTGTCCAAGACGCCCGGGCTGCGCCAGCCGCCCAGGGGGTCCTACTCCCACTCATGAGCCGCCCAGAGAGCAAGG
>NW_011494834.1:947047-954142 GCF_000754665.1 Bison bison bison
CCCCCGGCCCCCGGCGCCCGGCTCCCCAGAGTGGCCGCCAGGAGTGGGTGGCCGGGGCGGGGCGCAGCGCAGCGCAGCTTGGCTTCCTTTTCCTCACCTCTTCTCATTTTTTTTTTTTTGGTGGGGGAAAGGACACCGCGGGGGCCCAGATTATGCTGTTTCTGGAGCAGGCGTCCCCGACAATATGTTCCTAAACTTTCCAGATCTGCGCAGTCCCAAGGCGAACCAGCCTTGAGTTCTAAAAGTGCAGCGTCACTCTGGGTCCGCCGTAGCCCCGCGGAGCCGAAAGGGTGCGGCGAGTCTGGGGTTTTATAAAATGCTTTTCTTCCTAGAAGGACAGTTACCGAGAACGTGCGTTCCGGAGGAGAAACGGTAACGCATCGTTCTTCCGGGCGGGGTGGCGCTGGGTGCCCGGCCAGAACCCAAAGCAGAACCATCTTAGGGGTCTGGACACTTAGCGCTTCATTTTCACCCGAATCTCTAGATTGAAATTAATTTATGTGTAATATATTTACAGTATGGCTTTAAATATCAATCACGTCAGTGCACTGTAGGCTAGTATTGTTTCAAGTTCTCTACTACTTTTAGCATACAAGTTTTGAAAAACATTTTAATTTACATACGAGAGTTACAGAGTTTTAAAGAAAAAAGAAAGTGCTCTGGATTTGGAATCTTGTGTTGTGAATAGTCAAAACAGTGTCAATATATTGAACAATGCTTTAAAAAGACAAACTCGGGTACTTGTTTAATTACAGAGATGACTTTTTAAAATGATTGTATTTTTAGAGCAAAACCACGTTTATTGTTTTCCACCGTGCAACAAGGTTATAACATTTGTCAAAAGACTAAATTGATTCTCTGTAATGAGTTTTGCAAGAAGTTTTTTTTTTTTTTCCTGAACATAAAATTAAATATTAATTATTTATTACTTTTGTTGGTACTCCTGATGAGAGGCTAATACCTTGCAAGTCTGATGAATCCAGTAACACGTAGTATATCAAGTTCAGTTTGCTATGTTTTTCAGATCTGTATTTATATATGGCTGTAATTTTTAAAAACCTTGTCACTCTGTCTATTCTGGGTTAAGGAAACTTTAGTATTAGATAGTGGTGCACTTAAAAATAAATTGAGTACTTTGTTTTGCATTTCAAGGCCGGATTCAGAAGCCAGCCAGAGCCCACAGTACAGCTTTGAGTCATTACCTCAGAAGATTTGTTTAATCTGTGGGGATGAAGCATCAGGCTGTCATTATGGTGTCCTCACCTGTGGAAGCTGTAAGGTCTTCTTTAAAAGGGCAATGGAAGGTAGGCTCCTTTCTTGTTGGTTTAATTGTAAATGACACCATCTAATATTTTACAGATCTTAATTAGCCCTTGCTTCTTCTAAGAAATGATGGTATTTCCATACAACTAAAAATATATGATGATATTTTAACAATATATTTTTATTTATAATAATCTGTATTGAATGTGGTTGGATATTATCATTGCATAATTTTTGACTAACACTTTTAATATTAGACAAAGCATATGAATCTTGCAACATGCTAACATTGTTCATTAACTTTAGAGAAACAACTTTATTCTAATTGAATTTTTATATTTCTATCACATTTATGTAAGATAACACTAAATTAAAATTTTCTTCCAAAAGTAAAATGGTAGAAGTCATTAAAATTATATATGTACATATATATGATGCAGTTACAAGTTTTCTTCATAATTATGTCCTTTCCCTGTATGATGTTTATGTAATAATTATATAATGGTAATTACAGAAAAAAATGGTTAAAGTTCCCTTTTTGTTTAGTGCAAACAATTTAAAGCAAAAGAAAAATTTGGACTCCACAGTAATTTAATTTCTGCAGAAATATTTTGCTTTAAGTAAGTGTTTCATATTTTTAAAATCATCCAAATTACATATTTACCTAATGATTTTAGATTGATTTACATAATGTATTTCATATTTGAACTTTTATAAAATATATGTTTTAATTTCATCCTTTCTATCTACACTAAACTCTAAGCCGCCGAGCACATTTATATTTGAAGATAGAAATACACTTAGACATCATTTCACATTTGAATTCTAGCAATAACTGTATTTTATAACAAGCAGACATGAGTTTATGGTTGTCTCTGGAGTTCTGAGATCACACCTAGACAAGGAACCAAAGATCTGAATGTCTGCTTTTTTGCTTCCTGTTTGTGAGTTTTCTGATTTCAAGAGTCCTCTACATGTAAGTAGGAAAGGAGGGAGTGGGGAATTTTTACCTTAAGGGAGCATTCAAAGGAGTTGACATGCATATTTAATACACATTTACCCTAAGTTAAGTCACTTCAGTCGTGTCCGACTCTGTGCAACCCCATAGACAGCAGCTCATGAGGCTCGACGTCCCTGGGATTCTCTAGGCAAGAACACTGGAGTGAGTTGCCATTTCCTTCTCCAATGCGTGAAAGTGAAAAGTGAAAGTGAAGTTGCTCAGTCATGTCCGACTCTCCGCGACCTCATGGACTGCAGCCTTCCAGGCTCCTCCGTCCATGGGATTTTCCAGGCAAGAGTACTGGAGTGGGGTGCCATTGTAGGTTAGTACTTCTGATTCCCAAGGAGTTAAGAAATGGTCAAAGAAACCGAAAAGTTTGACCAAGAAAAGAGAGTTCGGTCCACACACTGCCCATTTCTGGTCGGTTCCCAAAGGAGACATTGGGTGCCTCTTGGCATTGGCATGTCGGTATAAACCCCCAACAGGTTTCTGCCATAAGCCATATGAGATCACCATGGAACCGCAGAGCAGGGCTCCTTACTTGCTTCATGCAAGGCATGTCATTCATTCACACAAGTACACCGTAGAGTTAATAAAGCACAGCAGAAAACGCATTTGCTAAGAGGACAAAGAACTAGAGCTCCAAGCATCCTTACCTTGTCCTGAAGGATCCCGGACGAGCCCCCAGGATGAAAGGTTGTTGTTGAATCTCACGAAGACACCAGGATTCTTGGCCCCCGGAGGAGAAGAATTCAATCCGGGGCCAGAGACAAGGCTTGATCGCTCAGAGCTTTTGTGTAATGAAGTTTTATTAACGTATAAAGGAGATAGAGAAAGCTTCTGACATAGACATCAGAAGGGGGTAGAAAGAGTACCAAAAAGATTAATCCAAAAGATGTTTAACAAAAAAAATTCACTATCCCTATAGATTGCTAACATATAATTCTTCATAACTATTATGCCCTTTTAGTGAAAATGATTCTCATCTATTAATGGTATGTGTACCCCTCCTACTGAAATTAATGCTTCAAAAAAAGTAATTGCTCTTGTGCCTTTTTAAAATATGATTGTTTCTCATGAAGGATGGATGGATGTAACTGATGTTGAGTGTATGTATTAAACTTAAGGGGACTTTAATTGCATTTTAAATTAGTTGAGGTGCTGTGACAAGAGAAAATGTGAGAAAATGGGACAACTGAGGGTAGTCTTAACTTTCCACTGACATCATTTAGTCATAGTTGCAGTTTGAAGCCCTTTGTGTGCGTGGAAGAGTTGATTCTCCAGTGGGTAATTGAAGTTACTGTTCCCATCTGACTTTGATCCTGGTTTTCTGAACATTCCCCTCTGCATTAATGTGATTTTCTTTATACTTACAGTTTTATTAGTCTAATCCTTAAATGAATGACCCTGTTGGAGTCTCCCCAAAGCCAGTTTATTCTAGCCCAGCTCTCTCTTTCTACAGATACACAAGTCCTAAAGACATACATCTAAATTTCTAAAGAGCATACAGTTAGTTGGTAGCTGATTGTTAGTCAACATAGGTTAGATTTTCTTTCATTGCAGTGCTTATAAATCAGAAATGGTATGCAAAAGTAGGCATATGACAAATGCTACTTAATTCTTGAAAGTTACTTCAAAAGTGCATATAGGACCAAGAATACTCTAATTAAAATATAAATGTTTTCACATCATTATTATCAGAATAGCATCCTAAACATAAAAGATGTCTTCCCAAATTTGCAATGACAAAGTATTTGTTGGACCACTACCTTAGGCATGGTTCTGTTTTAATTTTGAGTAATAGAAATGAAGTACCTTTATTCAACATTGTCTACGAAGAGGAGCTCAAGATAAAAGTTGATAAATCATTTGGCTGTTAAATGACGAGTAAAATTAGTGATCTCTGGACATTGAGAAGAGCTTGTAAAGTGTATATATTCAAGGAAAACTGATGAGATTAAGATTAAACTAAGACTTGAAGATCCATATTAGGAAATTATTAAAGGTTAAGAAGTTGGATTGCCAGTGTTTGCTTGAATCAGTCATTTAAGGCAAGAAAATAGAAGGTTCTTTGAGTCTTCAAAGATGAGAAAGATGAGTAGAAGAATATTTGTAATTGAAGAGAAATATGCAGTTTGAAATCTTAGAGTAAAATAGGGCTGTGTAATGAACAACTTCAGGGTATAACTATATGTGGATGCCAGTATGTCCAGAAATTGAATGTCATAGTCAACAATATGAATATTAAATACCAAAGATAGTGATGATAATGGCCTTCAGGAGTGCTTTGTATGTGCCTGTGACTATTTTAATGTTGTATTGGTCTTGACCCTTTTAAGCCATATGGTGTAGACATTATCATCATTTTCAGTTTATAAATGAGGAAACTGCCTTTGTAAATTGCCTTAAATCATAAGAAGCAGTGGAATAGGATTCAAATCCAAGGTGTTTGACCCCAGAATCTATGCCTTCCACCACTACACTTTCTTTCTCATAACAGGAAATTCAGTTTCAGCTTTGCAAAGAAGCAATAGAGGGTTGGAAGAAAAAATATGAGCCAAGTGAGAAAACATCTAAGAAGGTAGAAGGGAATCCTAACGAAGAATGCGATATCAAGGGTGATTGAAAGTGTGTAATGTAAATGGATGGATGATACTAACACCACATTTAGGGCTGCAGTGAAAAGACACATTCAGGAGCCAAGAGCCAGTTTCTCCACCCCTGCTCCAAGTTAGAAGTGGGAGACCATAATGTGTATGGAGAAGTTACTCAGGAAAACTGGATTTCTCTTGGTATGAAACAGAAAGAGAAGAGGCAGAGAAAAAAAGACATCCCTCAGGAAGTAGGAGTATACAGAGGAGAGAAATGACCTCTTAAGCTGAAAAAAAAAAAGAAAGAAAATATTAGCCAAAAAATAGTTGCTTGAAGAGCCCATTGCATTCCTTTACTAATACTTGGAGTGAACCAGGAAGTGGTCAGAAATTGCCTTAATGCCTTTCAAGGAGAAGTCATAATGACCTGCCAGTCCTATAAATGCAGGCCTTGTATTAAGAAGGAAAAGATAATTTCTCACTGGCTTACCTCAGTATGCACTGTGACTCGCTCAGTGCTAGGAATACTAAACAGTTAGTGTATAATTGTTTGCTAAATGAACCAGTCATAACAAATGATGCCAAGCTTTTATTCTTTGCATATTTTATAGTGTGACAGCATTTGTAGTGAATATATTTGATGGAATAGGGTTGGGAAATATTGTTAATATAGTTGAAACATAGTGTTTAGAAGATAGGAAGCTAAGTAGATATTGATGGATTTTTAATTATATTACATTATGCCTCATTTTTCTCTTAATTGAGGTAAAAGTGACAAATAAAATTGTAAGATATTTAAAGTATACCCTGTAATGATTTGATATTATAGGTTCATGGTGAAAGAATTCCTCCCCATCAAGTTTTTTAACATACCTCAGGTATTTGCCTTTCTTTTTGGCAAGGACATTTAAGTTCTACTCTCTTGGCAAATTTCAGTTATATAATGTTATACAATGTTATCAACTGTAGTCACAGTATTACACATTAGATCCTCAGACCTTATTCACCTTATACCTGAAGGTTTGTATCCTTTTACCAATCTCTCCCTATTTCCCCCCACCCTCCAGCCCCTGGTAACCACTTCTCTTCTGTGTTTCTATAAATTCAACTTATTTTTTAAATTCCACATGTAATGATATCTGTGGTATTTGTCTCTGTCTGGCTTATTTCATTTAGCATAATATGCTCAATGTTCAGCTAGTTTTTGTTTTTGCATTAATTAACCAAATGTTTGTTGAGCACCTGCTGTATGCCGGGGACTATACTGGGTGCTGGTTGAAAAGTGAAACAGGACAGACCTAACTGGCTGCAGCACTAGTGGAGTTTTTAACGTAGTGGAGGAAAGGGACATTCTCAGTTAGCATGCGTTTAACAAGTTATTATATATTAATGAGTTATGCCTGGACAACTAGTCACTTGACGCCTCTGACAGATGCTGGGGATGGTGGAGAAGTCTTTAGAATTAGAAAGACACCCTCATAAGCAGTCTTCCCAGGTAGTCCTGCTACTGCTGCTGCTAAGTCACTTCAGTCATGTCCGACTCTGTGCGACCCCAAAGATGGCAGCCCACCAGGCTCCTCCGTCCCTGGGATTCTCCAGGCAAGAATACTGGAGTGGGGTGCCATTGCCTTCTCCGAGGTAGTCCTAGTGGTAAAGAATTCACCTACCAATGCAGGAGACATAAGAGACATGGGTTCCATCTCTTGGTTGGGAAGATCCCCTGGAGGAGGAAACGGCAACCCACTCCAGTATTCTTGCCAGGAGAATCCCATGGATAGAGAAGCCTTGCAGGCTGCAATCCATGGGGTCACAAAAAGTCAGACACAGCTGAGCGTCTGAGCACATCATAAGCAGACCACAGAGGAAACGGAACAGAAATGAAGTATTTTTAAGAATAGCATATTTCTTTCTGAAGTTGAGTGGAGCTGGTGTCATAGTCTAAAAATGAAAACTGGTGTAGTAGCATCGTTCTCTGTGGTATGACTTCTAAAGCAGAAATGATGAACATTCAAATTTGTGAAAGATTATTTTTAAGAGCAATTTTAGGTTTATAGCAAAATTGAGAGGACAGTATACAGATTTCCCATGTGCCTCCTGTGATTGCACATGCATAGCTTCTCTTATTATCAAAATCCTCCACCAGAGTAGTATGTTTGTTGCAACTGATGAATCTACGTCAACACATGCTAATCACCGGAAATCCATAGTTTACATTAGGGCTCACTCTTGGTTTTATACCAT
>NW_011494834.1:954242-972443 GCF_000754665.1 Bison bison bison
ATCCTGAACCTTCCTCCCTTCTCCCTCCCCATACCATCCCTCTGGGTCGTCCCAGTGCACTAGCCCCAAGCATCCAGTATCGTGCATTGAACCTGGACTGGCATCTCGTTTCATACATGATATTTTTCATGTTTCAATGCTTATTTTTAAGAGCAATTTTAGGTTTATAGCAAAATTGAGAGGACAGTGTAGAGATTTCCCATGTGCCTCCTGTGATTGCACATGCATAGCTTCTCTTATTATCAAAATCCTCCACCAGAGTAGTATGTTTGTTGCAACTGATGAATCTACGTCAACACATGCTAATCACCGGAAATCCATAGTTTACATTAGGGCTCACTCTTGGTTTTGTACCACTGAGTGGATCTGGACAAAAGTATGATGACATGTATCCATGGTTAGAGTTTCATACAGAGTATTTTCACTGCCTCCCCAAATCCTCTGTGCTCTTCTGTTCATCCCTTCCTCATCCCCAACTCCTGTCAACCACTAATATTTATATTGTCCCCATAGTTTTGCCTTTTCCAGAATGTCATATATAGTTGGAATCATACAGTAGGAAGCCTTTACAGATTAGCTTTTTCCCTTAGCAGTATGCATTGAAGCTTCCTCCATGTGAAAGGCTCATTTCTTTTTAGTGCTGAATAATATTCCATTGTCTGAATATACCACAGTTTGTTTATTCATTGATCTACTGAAGGACACCTTGGTTGCTTCCAGGCTTTGGTAGTTATGAATAAAACTGCTCTAAAGATTTGTCTGCAAGTATTTGTGTGAACATCAGTTTTCAACTCCTCAGGGCAAATACCAGGCTTTCCTGGTGGCTCAGTGGTATAGAACTCGCCTACCAAAGCAGAAGGTGTGGGTTCCATCCCTGGGTCAGAAAGATCCCCTGGAGAAGGAAATGGTTGGGGGAGTCTGGCAGGCTGCAGTCCAGGGGGTCGCGAAAGACTTGGACATGACTTGGCAATTAAACAACAGCAGCACGGCAAATACCAGAGTGCAGTGGCTTGGTCGTATGGTAAGAGTATGTTTAGTTTTAGAAGAAACCACCAAATTGTCTTCCAAAGTGGCTGTATCATTTAACATTCCCACTGGCAATAATTGAGAGTTTGTCTTATTCCATGTCCTTGCCAGCATTTGTGTTTCTAGTGCTTCAGATTTTCTCCATTCTAACAGGAATGTAGTGCTAGCTCATTGTTGTTTTGACTTAAATTTCCCTGATGACATATTATGTGAATTATATTTTCATATGCTTATTTGACATCTATACATCTTCCTTGGTGATGTGCTTATTACAATTTTGGCCCATTTTTTTTTTTTCTGTTGAGTTTTAAAAGGTTTTTTTGTGGATTATTTTTGTTTGTTTTTTAGATAACAGACCTTTATCCTAGGTATTTTGCAAATATTTTCTCCCACTCTGTCTTTTTGTTCTTTTGCTAGTGTATTTTACATAGTAGACAAATTCATTTTTAATGAAATATGGTTTCTCAATTCTTTCTTTCATGGATTATGACTTTAGTATTATATCTGAAAAATATCATCGAACTCAAGGTCATGTGGATTTTCTCCTAGGTTATCTTTTAGTAGTTTTATAGTTTTGAATTTTATGTTTAGTTCTCTGATCCATTTTGAGTAGATTTGTGAAGGGTGTAATGTCTGTGTCAAGATTGACTTTTTTGCATATGGATGTCCAGGGTTGTTCTAGTACTATTTGTGAAGAGACTGTCTTTTTTCTATTGTAGTACAATTTCTGTTTTATTTTTTAATTGATTTATTTATTTTAATTGGAGGCTAATTAGTCTATAATACTGTACTGGTTTTTGCCATACATTAAACTGAATCAGCCATGGGTGTACATGTGTTCCCCATCTTGAACCCCTCCTCCCACCTGCCTCCCCATCCCATCCCTCAGGATCATCCCAGGGCACCAGCCCCAAGCACCCTGTCTCATGCATCGAATCTGGACTGGTGATCTATTTCACATATGGTAATATACATGTTTCAATGCTATTCTCTCAAATCATCCCACCCTCGCCTTCTCCCAGAGTCCAAAACTCTGTTCTATATATCTCTGTCTCTTTTGCTGTCTCACATACAGGGTCATCATTACCATCTTTCTAAATTCCATATATATGTGTTAGTATACTGTATTGGTGTTTTCTTTCTGACTTACTTCACTCTGTATATCAGGCTCCAGTTTCATCTACCTCATTAAAACTGATTCAAATATGATCTTTTTAATAGCTGAGTAATATTCCATTGTGTATATTTACCACAGCTTTCTTATCCATTCGTCTGCTGATGGGCATCTAGATTGCTTCCATGTCCTGGCTATTATAAACAGTGCTTTGATGAACATTGGGGTACACGTGCCTCTTTCAATTCTGGTTTCCTCAGTGTGTATGCCCAGCAGTGGGATTGCTGGGCCATATGGCAGTTCTGTTTCCAGTTTTTTAAGGAATCTCCACACTGTTCTCCATAGTGGCTGTACTAGTTTGCATTGCCACCAACAGGGTAAGAGAGTTCCCTTTTCTCCACAGCCTCTCCAGCATTTATTGTTTGTAGACTTTTGGATAACAGCCATTCTGACTGGCATTTGATGGTACCTCATTGTGGTTTTGATTTGCATTTCTCTAATGATGAGTGATGTTGAGCATCTTTTCGTGTGTTTGTTACCATCTGTATGTCTTCTTTGGAGAAATGTCTGTTTAGTTCTTTGGCCCATTTTTGATTGGGTTGTTTATTTTTCTGGTATTGAGCTGCATGAGCTGCTTGTATATTTTTGAGATTAATTCTTTGTCAGTTGCCTCATTTGCTATTATTTTCTCCCATTCTGAAGGCTGTCTTTTCACTTTGCTTGTAGTTTCCTTCATTGTGCAAAAGCTTTTAAATTTAATTAGGTCCCATTTGTTTATTTTTGTTTCTATTTCCAATATTCTGGGAGGTGGGTCATAGAGGATCCTCCTGTGGTTTATGTCGGAGAGCGTTTTACCTATACTCTCCTCTAGGAGTTTTATAGTTTCTGGTCTTACATTTAGATCTTTAATCCATTTTGAGTTTATTTTTGTGTATGGTGTTAGAAAGTGTTCTAGTTTCATTCTTTTACAAGTGGTTGACCAGTTTTCCCAGCACCACTTGTTAAAGAGATTGTCTTCTCTCCATTGTATATTCTTGCCTCCTTTTTCAAAGATAAGGTGTCCATAGGTGCATGGATTTATCTCTGGGCTTTCTATTTTGTTCCATTGATCTATACTTCTGTCTCTTGCCAGTACCATGCTCTCTTGATGACTGTAGCTTTCTTGTACAGTCTGAAGTCAGGCAGGTTGATTCCTCCAGTTCCATTCTTCTTTCTCAAGATTGCTTTGGCTATTTGAGGGGTTTTTTTTTGTTTTTCCATACAAATTGTGAAATTATTTGTTCTAGTTCTCTGAAAAATACTGTTGGTAGCTTGATAGGGATTTCATTGAATCTATAGATTGCTTTGGATAGTATACTGATTTTCACTATATTGATTCTTCCAATCCATGAACATGGTATATTTCTCCATCTATTTGCGTCCTTCTTGATTTCTTTCATCAGTGTTTTATAGTTCTCTATATATAGGTCTTTTGTTTCTTTAGGTAGATTTATTCCTAAGTATTTTATTCTTTTCATTACAATGGTGAATGGGATTGTTGCCTTAATTTCTCTATTTTCTCATTGTTAGTGTATAGGAATACAAGGGATTTCTGTGTATTAATTTTATATCCTGCAACTTTACTATATTCACTGATTAGTAATTTTCTATTGGTGTCTTTAGGGTTTTCTATGTAGAGGATCATGTCATCTGCAAATAGTGAGAGTTTTACTTCTTCCTTTCCAGTTTGGATTCCTTTTATTTCTTTTTCTGCTCTGATTGCTGTGGCTAAAACTTCCAAAACTATGTTGAATAGTAGTGGTGAGAGTGGGCACCCTTGTCTTATTCCTGACTTTAGGGGAAATGCTTTTAATTTTTCACCATTGAGGATAAAGTTTACTCTGGGTTTATCATGTATGGCTTTTATTATGTTGATGTATGTTCCTTATACGCCTGCTTTCTGGAGGGTTTTTATCATAAACAGATGTTGAATTTTGTCAAAGGCTTTCTCTGCATCTATTGAAATAATCATATAATTTTTATCTTTCAATTTGTTAATGTGGTATATCGCATTGATTGATTTGTGAATATTGAAGAATCCTTGCATCTCTGAGATAAAGCCCACTTGGTCATGATGTATAATCTGTTTAATATGTTGTTGGATTCTGTTTGCTAGAATTTTGTTGAGAATTTTTGCATGTATGTTTATCAGTGATACTGGCCTGTAGTTTTCTTTTTTTGTGGATTCTTTGGTTTTGGTATTAGGGTGATGGTGGCCACATAGAATGAGTTTTGTAGTTTACCTTCCTCTGCAATTTTCTGGAACAGTTTGAGGATAGTTGTTAGCTCTTCTCTAAATTTTTGGTAGAATTCACCTGTGAAGCCATCTGATTCTGTGCTTTTGTTTGTTGGAAGATTTTTGATTACAGTTCGATTTGTGTGCTTCTGATGGGTCTGTTAATATTTTCTATTTCTTCCTGGTTCAGTTTTGTAAAGTTATACTTATATAAGAATTCATCCATTTCTTCCAAGTTGTCCATCTTATTGGCATATAGTTACTGATAATAGTCTTTTGTGATCCTTTGTATTTCTGTGTTGTCTATTGTGATTTCTCCATTTTCATTTCTAATTTTGTTGATTTGATTCTTCTCCCTTTTTTTCTTGATGAGTCTGGCTAATGGTTTGTCTATTTTATTTATCTCCTCCAAGAACCAGCTGTTAGTTTTGTTTATTTTTGCTATAGTCTCCTTTGTTTCTTTTTCATTTATTTCTGCTCTAATTTTTATGATTTCTTTCCTTCTACTAACCCTGGGGTTTTTCATTTCTTCCTTGCTTTAGGTGTAAAGTTAGGCTATTTAGTTGATTTTTCTCTTGTTTCCTGAGGTAAGTCTGTATTCCTATGAACCTTCCTCTTAACACTGCTTTTATTGAATCCCATAGGGTTTGGGCTGTTGTGTTTTCATTTTTATTTGTTTCTATGCATATTTTGATTTCTTTTTTGATTTCTTCTGTGATTTGTTGGTTATTTATAAGCATATTGTTTAGCCTCCATATGTTTATATTTTTAATCATTTTTTTCCCCCCCATGCAGTTGATATCTAATCTTACTGCATTGTGATCAGAAAAGATGCTTGGAATGATCTCAGTTGTTTTGAATTTACCAAGGCTAGATTTATGGCCCAGGATGTGATCTATCCTGGAGAATGTTCCATGTGTACTTAAGAAAAAATTGAAATTCATTGTTTTGGGGTGAAATGTCCTATAGATATCAATTAGGTCTAACTGGTCCATTGTATCATTTAAAGTTTGTGTTTCCTTGCTAATTTTCTGTTTGGTTGATCTATCCATAGGTGTGAGTGGGGTATTAAAGTCTCCCACTATAATTATGTTATTGTTAATTTCCCCTTTAATACTTGTTAGCATTTGCCTTACATATTGTGGTGCTTCTATGTTGGGTGCATATATATTTATAATTGTTATATCTTCTTTGTGGATTGATCCTTTGATCATTATGTAGTGTCCTTCTTTATCTCTTTTCATGGTGTTTGTTTCAAAGTCTTTTTTATCTGATATGAGTATTGCTACTTCTGCTTTCTTTTGTTCCACATTTGCATGAAATATCTTTTGCCCTTCACTTTCAGCCTGTTTGTGTCCCTTATTTTGAGGTGGGTTTTAGACAGCATGTATAAGGGTCTTATTTTTCTATCCATTCAGTCAGTCTTTGTCTTTTGGTTGGAGCATTCAACCCATTTACTTTTAAGGTAATTATTGATAAGTATGATCCTGTTGCCACTTACTTTATTGTTTTGGGTTCGAGTTTATAAGCCTTTTCTGTGTTTCCTATCTAGAGAAGATCATTTAGCATTTGTTGAAGAGCTGGTTTGGTGGTGCTGAATTGTCTCAGCTTTTGCTTGTCTATAAAGCTTTTGATTTCTCCTTCATATTTGAATGAGATACTTGCTGGGAATGATAATCTTGGTTGTAGATTTTTCTCTTTCATCACTTTAAGTATGTCCTTTCATTCCCTTCTGGCCTGAAGAATTTCTATTGAAAGATCAGCTGCTATCCTTATGGGAATCCCCTTGTGTGTTATTTGTTGCTTTTCCCTTGCTGTTTTTAATATTTGCTCTTTGTGTTTGATCCTTGTTAATTTGATTAATATGTGTTTTGCCTTGGGTTTATCCTGTTTGGGACTCTCTGGGTTTCATGATCTTGGGTGGCTATTTCCTTCCCCATTTTAGGGAAGTTTTCAACTATTATCTCCTCAAATATTTTCTCATGCCCTTTCTTTTTGTCATCTTCTTCTGGGACTCCTATAATTCGAATGTTGGGGCATTTAACATTGTCCCAAAGGTCTCTGAGGTTGTCCTCATTTCTTTTAATTCTTTTTCTTTTTTCTTCTGTGCTTCATTTATTTCCACCATTTTATATTCCACCTCACTTATCCTATCTTCTTCCTCAGTTATTCTACTGTTGGCTCCCTCCAGAGTGCTTTTGATCTCAGTTATTATTCATTATTGATTGACTCTTTTTTATTTCTTCTAGGTCCTTGTTAAACATTTTTTGCATCTTCTCAATCCTTGTCTCTAGTCTATTTATCTGTAACTCCATTTTGTTCTCAAGATTTTGTATCATCTTTACTATTATTATTCTGAATTCTTTTTCAGGTAGACTCCCTATCTCCCCCTCTTTTGTTTGGTTTGGTGGGCATTTGTCATGGTCCTTTACCTGCTGAATATTTCTCTGCCTTTTCATTTTTTTAGATTACTGTGTTTGGGGTGGCCTTTCTGTAGGCTGGAAGTTTGTGGTTCCTCTTTATTGTGGAGGTTGCTCCCTGTGGGTAGGATTAGACTAGTGGTTTGTCAAGGTTTCCTGGTTAGGGAAGCTTGCGTTGGTGTTCTGGTGGGTGGAGCTGGATCTCTTCTGTCTGGAGTGCAATGAAGTGTCCCATAGGAAGTTTTGGGGTATCTGTGGGTTTGGTGTGACTTTGGACAGCCTATATTTTAATGCTCAGGGCTGTGTTCCTGCTTTGCTGGAGAATTAGTGTGCTAGTGTGCTATGTCTTGCTCTGGAACTTGTTGGCTCTTGGGTGGAGCTTGGTTTCAGTGTAGGTATGGAGGCTTTTGGATGAGCTCTTGTTGATTAATGTTCCCTGGAGTCAGGAGTTTTCTGGTGTTTTCAAGTTTTGGAGTTAAGCCTTCTGCCTCTGGCTTTCAGCCTTATTCTTACAGTAGCTTCAAGACTTCTCCATCTATACAGCACAGATGATAAAACATCTAGGTTAATGGTGAAGAGATTCTCCACAGTGAGGGACACCCAGAGAGGTTCACAGAGTTACATGGAGAAGAGAAGAAGGAAGAGGGAAATACAGGTGACCAGGAGGAGAAGAGGGAGAGTCAAAAGAGGAGAGACCAATCTAGCCAGTAATCAGTTCCCTAAGTGTTCTCCACAGCCCAGAATACCCAGAGAAATTCACAGAGTTAAGTAGAGAAGATAAGGTGGAGGGAGGAAATAGAGGTGACCTGGGGGAGAAAAGGGAGAGTCAAAAGGGGAGAGAACAATAAAGCCAGTAATCACACCCCTTAGTGAAATGGGTAGTGAAGACTAGATTCTTCAAGGTACAAAATTCAAAACAAATACCTAAATGCAAAGATTAAAAATCTAGAGTAGAGGTTAGAATCTCATAAATAAATATTAAAAATACAAAACAAAATGAATCACAAATTATAAAAAAGCATGTACATGAAATTTGCTTAAAAAATAGGTTCTCATCTTTTTTTTTTTTTTTTTTGCAAGGTAATAGGTTACAAAAATGAAAACTAAAGGAGTAATAAATAACTTAAAAATAAAAAATGATAATAGTAAAAATATCTCTAGGAATTTCTCTGGAGCTGTTGTGGGTAGTGGAGGTCAGTTCAGTTTCAGGTAGTTCCTTGTTCCAGCTTGCACTTGTTCTCAAGGTCTATGCTGCTGCTGCTGCTAAGTCACTTCTGTCGTGTCTGACTCTGTGCGACCCCATAGACGGCAGCCCACCAGGCTCCCCCGTCCCTGGGATTCTCCAGGCAAGAACACTGGAGTGGGTTTCCATTTCCTTCTCCAATACATGAAAGTGAAAAGTGAAAGTGAATTTGCTCAGTCATGTCCGACTCTTAGCAACCCCATGGACTGCAGCCTACCAGGCTCCTCTATCCATGGGACTTTCCAGGCAAGAGTACTGGAGTGGATTGCCATTCCCTTCTCTGCTCAAGGTCTATAGGCCCCCTCCAATGCTTAATTGGTGTTAACTTCAGGGTTTTAATCTGTTGAACCTGTCACTTCCAAAGTGGTTCCCTCTTCTTTGTTTATTTTGACTTCCTCTGTTTGCAAGTCACTTCAGTGTCTAATATCCACCCTTACACAAGAGGGTGAAGGTGGTCACTTATTTAGGCTCTCTTGTTCAGTTGTGCTGGGGGGAGGGAGGAACACAGCAAACAAATATTGCTGGCATGTGTGGGGGATGCTTTCAGGGTATGGACCACACTGGGTTTGCCCCACTCACAGCATCTGTGCTTTCCCAGTCTACACTGCTCAGGCCCAGGGTGCTCTGCAGAGGCACTGTCCAAAGTGGGCTCTACACTTCATGCACTTCCCAGGTCTAAGCTGCTCAGGTTCAGGTTCTTGGATACTCCGTAAGGGCACAGACGTGGTTGGGCATGCATTTTGTGCCCTTTCCAGGTCTGAGCAGCTCAGGCGACCAGGTGCTTGGCAAGCACACTATCCTAGGTGGGCAGTGCATCTTAATCACCTTCCCAGTCCCAGGTGTTCTGTGTGTCTCCTCTGAGGAGCTGATCTCTGGCTATAACCCTCCTGGCAGATGTCAACCGTCCAGTATCCCAGGAAGACGTGGTTAGCAACTGGGAGCGTGCTAACAGTTTGGTGGAGGATGTGTTTCTGGGGCTGAGATTGCCCCTTGACTTGTGGCTTTGGCTGCCACCAGCCTGCCTCTCTGCCTCTAGAAGGGGAGGGCCAGTCCACAGCTGGCTAGCTCTCCTTTGGTGTCACTGAGTCCTTTGTTCTGTGAGCAGGCCAAGCTGTGCCTTGGTTAGAGCTTTTCGTGGGAAAGTTCTCTCTCCCTTTTTCTTTTCTCTCTCCCTGGCTATTCCACAGTTTGGGTTGTTCTCTCATGTTAGCTCCTTCAAATTGTCCTCAGGACATTCAGGCCTGGTCCTTACCCTAAGCATGCAACCTGTGCCTCCCTGTCCAGCCCTCGCTGGCTGGTGGTGGCCACAAGCATCTGGGCTACTTCTCCACTGGCAGTTGCAGTTAGGCATGTATTCTGTGGGTTTTATTTTTTTATTTATTTATTTCCCTCCAAGTTATGTTGCCCTCTGAGGTTCCAAAACTCCTCAAAGACCTGCCTGTGAGAGGGTTTCCTGGTGCTTGGAAAGTTCGCCTTCACGACTCCCTCCCCAGGATGGGTCTCTGTCCCTAATTCTTTTGTTTCTCTTTTTGTCATTTATATTTTGTCCTACCTCCTTTCGAAGCGAATGGGCTGCCTTTCTGGGTGCCTAGTGTCATCTGCCAGCATTCAGAAGTTGTTCTGTGGAAGTTGCTCAGCATTCAGATGAACTTTTGATGAATTTGTGGGGAAGAAAGTGGTCTTCCTGTCCTATTCCTCTGCTATCTTAGGACCACCCCCTCCCCATTTCTCTTTTATTAGAGATAAGTTGACAGTATTTATATGGTTCTGTTTTTAGGCTTTCTATTCTGTTCAATTGATATATTTGTCTGTTCTTTCACAATGTCTTGATTATTGTAGCTTTGTTGTAAGACTTGAAGTCAAGTAGTGTCAATCCACCAACTTCCATATTGTGTTGCCTATCATGAGTCATTTGCCTCTCCATATAAACTTTAGAATCATTGTGTTAAAATCCATAAAATAGCCTTCTGGAATTTTGATTGGGCTTATACCTGTGGATTGTTTTGGGAAGAACTGACATCTTGACAGTACTGAATCTTCCTATCCATGAACATGGACTATCTTCCCATTTATTTAGTTCTTTTATTTCATTTATTAGAGTTCTGTGATTTTCCTCATATAAATTATATATATATATATAGTTATATTTATACATAAGTACTTCATATTTGGGGATGCTAATTAAATGGTATTGTATTTTTAATCTAAAATTCCACTTGTTCATTTCTGGTACATAGGAAAGCAACTGACTTTTGTATATTAATCTTGTATCTTGTGACCTTGCTATAATTATTAGTTCCAGGAGTTGTTCTGTCAGTCCTTTTTGGATTTTCTACATAGAAGAATATATCATCTGCAAACAATGAGTGTTATCTCTTCCTTTCCAGTGAGTGTATCTCTTATTTTCTTTCTTTCTTTTTTTTTTTTTTGTCCTATTGGATTTGTAGGACTTCTACTACAGTGCTGAAAATAAATGGTGAGATTAGATATCTCTGATTTTTCCTGACTTGATGGAAAATCTTCTAGTATCTCACCACTAAGTATGACCTTAGCTGTAGATTTTTTGTAGATTTTTTTTTTATCAAGTTGAGAAAGTGCCTCTCTATTCCTCGTTCACTAAGAGATTTTTTTCACGAATGAGTGTTGAATTTTGTTGAATACTTTTTCTGCATCTGTTGATGTGATCAAGTGATTTTTCTTTTTTAGTTTGTTAATGTAATGGAACACATTAATTTTCAAATGTTGAACCAGTATTGCATAGGTGAATTAAACCCCATTTGGTTGTGATGTACAGTTATTTTTATACTTTTTTTGGATTTGATTTGCTAAGATTTTGATGAGATTTTCCACATCTACATTCATGAGAGATATTAGTATATAGTTTTCTTTTTTTGTGATGTTTTTGTCTAGTTTTGTATTAAGATAATGCTGGCCTCATGGAATGATTAGGAAGCATTCTTTCTATTTTCATCTCTAAAAGAGAATGTAGAGAGTTGGTATAATTTCTTCCTTAAATGTTTGGTAAAATTCATCATTGAACCCTCTGGGCATGGTGCTTTCTGTTTTGGTCAGTTGCTAATTATTGATTCAGATTCCTTAATAAAGTTCTGTTCAGATTGTTTGTTTCTTCGTATGTGAGATTTGGCAGATTGTGTCTCTCAAAGCATTGGTCCCTTTTCATCTGAGTTATCAAGTTTTTAAGCATAGAGTTGTTCATAGTATTCTTTATTATTCATCTCATGTCCACAGGATCTATAATGATGTCTCCTCTTTCATTTCAGATATTAGTAATTTGTATCCTTTCTCTTCTTTTTGTTAGCTATCCTGGCTAGAGGCTTACTAATTTTATTGATCTTTTCAAAGAACCAATTTTTGGTTTTGTTTATTTTCTTTATTCATTTCTTCTTTTCAATTTCATTGATTTCTGATCTAATTTATTATTTTTCTTCTACTTATTTAGCTTAATTTACTCTTTTTTCTAGTTTCATAAAGTGAAAGTTTAGAAGATTAACTTTAGATATTTTTTCTTTTCTGATGTAATATTTAATGCTATTTTATTTTCTAATATATTTAATGCTAAAAAAATTCCCTCTATGCACTATTTTGATGTATCACACAGGTTTTGATATTTGTGTTTTCATTAGTTCAAAATATATTTAAATTTCTCTTGACATTTCTTCTTTAAATCATGTTTTATTTAAAAGTCTGTTGTTAAATATCCATGTACTTTGACATTTTCCAGTTGTCCTTCTGTTATGATTTTTAGCTTAGTTTCTTTGTGGTGTAAGAACAGACATTGAGTGATTTCTGTTCTATGAATTTGTTAAGGTGTGTTTTATGGCATAGAATGTGGTTTACCATGATGGATATTTCATGTGAGCTTGAGAAGAAGGTATATTCTGCTGCTGTTAAATGAAGTAGTCTATTGGTGTCAATTATGTCTAATTGATTGATGATATTGTTGATTTCAACTCTGTCCTTACTGATTTTCTTCTTGCTAGATCTCTCTGTTTCTGCAAGAGAGGTGTTGAAGTGGCTGACAAATAGTGGACTCATGTATTTCTCATGAGTCCATTTCTCATTTCTGTCATTTTTACCTTACCAGATTTTGATGATCTGATGTCAGATGCATATGCATTAATAATTGTTATGTCTTCTTGGAAAATTGGCCTCTTTAGCGTTATGTAATGCTCCTCTTTATTCCTAATAATTTTCCTTGCTTTGAAGTCTGCTTTGTTTGTTAATTTTTTTTTTTTTTTTGACAAACTCATGAACTTTTTTCCCTGCATTTGGAGCTTTATGTTGCTTTTTACACCTATTTTAGTCCACAAAATTATCCAACCTTCCCTTCCACGATAGTTTCTTTGACTTATATCTGGGCTTTTAAGAAGACAGTTTGCCAATAATCTTATTTAATATTCTCTCCAAAGAAAACTGTGGCAGTTTTCCTGTTTCCCTAAAAGTAAACATGTAATTCCCTGGAATTTACTTCTAAATTCTGTAAATAATAATACATCCTATTATTAAAGATAATAAATTGGATAATTTATTCTTAAACTGCATGTCCCTCAGGTTAATATTTAGCATGAGGAGTAAGCTGGTTTCAGGCACAGTTTTGTGCTATGACCCATTGATGTAAGCCTCTGCTTAACTGAAAAAGAAATGGTGAGAATGATGGAATTTGGTGACATGCTCAGTATATGGTTATGTAGCATCCTAAAATTATTATTCTCCTCAGAACCTGCATCTTAACCCTACTGCAGAAACACAAGGGTAGGTATTGGTGTGAAGACATGCATGCTAATGCTAACAGGTAGTGCATTTCCTCCAGACTTTAGATTGTTTTACTTTAAGTACTCAAGTATGCAACAGTACAGTCTCCTTAAAAAGTATCAAGACATTGCCAATGAGACTTAAGTTCTCTTTATAACTACCTCTTATCTGTTCTTGCCTACCATTCTTCTACACTTCTATCTTAGTTTTTTACATTTTTGTGTATGTGTGTCTGTAATATGTTGTTTTAGATATGTTGATACACAAATGATATCATATATCATAATTTGTGTATCACTTCTCATCTTATTTGTTTCATGAAACAATGACTGGAAGCTTGGTATGTTTATATGTAATCCTAATATTCTTTTAACTATTCAGTTCAGTTCAGTTCAGTCACTCCGTCTTGTCTGACTCTTTGCGACCCCATGAACCACAGCATGCCAGGCCTCCCTGTCCATCACCAACGTCCGGAGTTCACACAGACTCACGTCCATCGAGTCAGTGATGCCATCCAGCCATCTCATCCTCTGTCGTCCCCTTCTTCCTGTCCCCAGTCTCTCCCAGCATCAGAGTTTTTTCCAATGAGTCAACTCTTCGCATCAGGTGGCCAAAGTACTGGAGTTTCAGGTGGCCAAAGTACTGGAGTTTCAGCTTTAGCATCATTCCTTCCAAAGAACACCCAGGACCGATCTCATTTAGAATGGACTGGTTGGATCTCCTTGCAGTCCTTTTAACTATTACATTAATACTTTATAAGATGAAAAGCCTCTTATGAAGACATTGCTGTTGAGTAAGCATTTTGGCAGTTGACTACTTGGGTATGTGCCTTGCTCTTCTTTCTGGAATATAATTATTTTCTTTTTTTGGTTGTGTGGGGTCTTCTTTGCTGTGTGAGGGTTTTCTCTCGTTGTGGCAAGTGGGGGCTACTCTTTGTTGCAGTGCATGGGCTTCTCATTGCAGTGGCTTCTTTTGTTGAGGGGCACAGGCTCTGGAGCGCAGTCTAAGTAGTTGACAACGGGCTTTGTTGCCTCGAGGCATGTGGAATCTTCCTGGACTAGGGATTGAACCCATGTCCCCTGCATTGGCAGGCAGATTCTTGAAACACTGGACTACCATAGAGGTCCATAATTAAGTATTTTTATACTCTAAGATAAATCTGTATAAATTAAATATTAGCTTGCTTCTTGCTGCTAAAAAATTTAATTCATTAATTTCTCACTCCAGATGCATATATTGATACTTAACTGCATTTAAATGTTACTTGTGCTGGGAATACAAGTGAATCAATGTGTATGCAGTCCATGTCTTTGACATGCACAAAACCAAGAAGAGGAAAACACAAACAGAAACTCTGATGATAAATTAGTGAACACAAGAATACATTGATATGTTATGCCAAAGTAATGAATGATTCCCCCCTAGGGTTCAGTTAGATAAATCTAGAAGGATTGCAGTTTTTTCCACTAATATATCCTATTGTTGTATAAGAACCTTATTCATTTAACAAATACCTTACTACACTTGACTGTGATCAGGTGCTATTCTGAGTGCTTTTGGTATTAAGTCAGTTAATTCCTCTAAGAGTCCCATGAGGTGAAGGTACTCTCACTATCTGTATTTTACCAGTGAGAATACAGAAAGGTTACTACACAGTGTAGGGGCCAAGGGCCAAGCACAGGGCATCTGACTCCAGCTTCTGTGCTTTTTGTGCTTCTGTACTGTCTCTCCAGATTGTTCTGTACTTGAATATATACTAATTACTTTATAATTTTTCAGACAGAACGTATTTCATGGGGAAATGGTTTTCAAGTTGTGCTTCTTAACTTAGTCCCATTCCTTCTTAGCCCAGAACAACCCTACTTTTATTTGTTTATTTGTTTGACTCTTCTGCTTAACATTTTATTTGAACAAAGAATTCTCTGCCAGCATTTTTGTTGAACACCACTGCATTATGACAGCAAACTGTTAGCCTCAGTCAAGTGTTTATTCAGGTACTTGAGTCAATCCTACACAGTTTCTTGACTGTTTGCTGAAAACTTTTTGGCATCGGTACAAAGATAGGATGAACGTTTGGTCAAGATTTCAAATCTAACGCTTCAATATTTTAAGAGAATATCAACATTGTCACCTGAAAATTACATCTGAGTTATGGAGCTCTATCTTTTGTCAGCAGAACAAAGTAACTGCAGGAAATGTCTCATTAATAAATTCTTTAAAGGACTGGTTGAAATAGTTCATTCTTAAGACAGAGACCTCAAATCAGGCAAACAAATTTTTTACTTCCCTGGATTTTTCAACTTTTCCTTATTTGAAATGTCAGAAAGTCACATCCTCTGTAATCTGTTTCTGCTTAGTCACCTCAGTTGTGTCCAACTTTTTGTAACCCCATGGACTGTAGCCCATAAGGATCCTCTGTTCATGGGATTCTCCAGACAAGAATAAAGGAGTGGGTTGCCATGCCCTTTTCCAAGGGATCTTCCTGACCCAGGGATTGAACCCACGTCTCCTGCATTGTAGTCAGATTCTTTACCAGTGAGCCACAGGGGAAGCCCTAGTAATCTTCTCTATCCACCTGATTTGTAGGAAGGAGATGAACACAGTCTCCTTGTTGCTGGATGACCTTCGTATAGTAAACTACATAATGCACACTTCATATCATCTATTATTGTGTTTTCCTTTTTACTTTGACTTCTACAAAGCAAAGAAGTAACTTTCCATGTTCAATTTTTTTAATGTAATTAACTTAGATTTCTGGTTTCATTCTCAACTGCTACTACAGTGTTGGTCTTATGTACTTTATGTAACATTTTAAGAAATCATATAATCTTTTTTCTGAAGTGTAGTACTCGATAATAATCATTATTTCTTAAGGGAAAAATACTTTCTATGTTATTTTCTCTTCTATAATATAATGAATTATTTATGAAATAGAATAAGCAAGTAGTGAATATGGACCATGAGCTCAACATTGTGCTATAACATTTGTAGGGCTTCAGTGGTAAAGAATCTGCCTGTCAAGCAGGAGATGTGGATTCGATCCCTGGGTCACGAAGACTCCACCTAGAGAAAGATATGGTAACCCACTCCAATATTCTTGCCTGGGAAATCTCATGGATTGAGGAGCCTGGCAGGCTACATGGCAAAGGGTTGGACATGCCTTAGCAGCTAAACAACAGCAACAAATAAAAATTAAAGTGTAAAAATAGTGGTTATTATTTATTTAGTGTTTATTAAATTTAGGCACTGCTCATAAGCTACATGTGCTAGCTTATTTAACCCTCAGAACAATCCTCTCAGGCAGGTTCTGCTTTCTTCATTTTACAGATAAGGTTCATCCAGTTAGTGAGAAGTAGGGCAGAGCTCAGTTCCTGGAGTTCATGCTGTAACCCTTTCCCGGATCCTGTGGCCTGTACAGTAGAACAGCAGTCTCCAACCCCTTTTGGTACCAGGGAGCAGTTTCATGCAAGACAGTTATTCCATGGACTGGACGCGGGATTGATTCAAGCTCAGTAGGGTTTGTGCTCCTATCAGAATCTATCCCCTCCGCTGATCTGACAGAAGATGGAGTTCAGGCAGAAATGTGAGGGATGGAGAGCAACTGTAAATACAGATGAAGCTTCGCTCTGTCATCCACTGCTCACCTCCTGCGGTGCAGCCTGGTTCCTAACAGGCCACTGACCACTACTGATCCAAGGCCCGGTGGTTGGGGACCCCTCCAGTAGAAGGTACAGTCCTTGATTTCAAGGAACTTGCAGGCAGCTGATAGTTTAGTGCCTGACTGCATTCTGTGATGCAGACAAGTGCTGAAGTACATCAGGGGAGAAGCTACCAGTATCTGTCATTACTCACTGCCTATGGGACAGGAACCATGCTAAATGCTGTGTATTCATTCTCTCTCTTCTTATCCCCACTCTTTAGTGTCTAAGCAGAGACTCACAAGTTAAGAAGATTACCAAAACTACTAGGTAATGGTGGAAGAGCTTGTTTATTTTGTCCTATAATAGTTAGAAAAGGTGACTTATGGGAAATAGTAGGATTTATTCACAATAGAACAAAGAGTAGGAATTAAGAGGCTTCAATTTTAACTGGGTTATTCAGTAAATAGTCTTGGAACTACTGGCTCACTGTGACAAAGAAAAATTTCAGGTGGGTCAACAGTTTTAAGTTTTGAGTTTTTTTTTTTAAGGAAAAAAGGATTAAAAAACATAGAAAAGATAGAAGCATGTATTTTTAATATTGGAATGGTGAAGCTTTCTTTTATTACATGAAGCTCAGAATTCAAAATCAAACATGGTCAATTTTGCTACATAAATGAATTTGAAACTTTTTCTATAAGGAAAAAAAATGTCAAAGGACAGATTGGAAAGCTATTTGTAACACATGTATAAGTCAGAAGGATGTTATTGCTAAGGTACAGAATATTCTTTCTAACTTTTGTCATTACAAAGGAAAAAAGATGAAAAGCTAAAAAAGAAAAACAAGCAATAGATATGAAAGCAATGTATAAAACATAGTCTAGATGTATGAAAAATGCTCAATGTACTAATAATTATTACTGATTAAAATAACGGGCATGCCAAAAATCATATTGATAAAACAATGAATAATAACCTTTTGAAAGTTGGAGAGCAATTTGATATTATTTATTAAAAGTATTCATTACTTTGGCCCAACAATTCTACTTCTAGAAACTTATCCTTAAAAGAACTCTAAAAATGCATAAAAATACCTCCAGGTAGATGTTGAGTACTACATTATTTGCAATACTGAGAAAATGAAAACAGTTCGAATGTCTGTTTATAGGTTAAGAAATTATGACACACCCTTGCAATAAAATACACTGTGGCATTTTAAAAGAGTGAGCTAGCTGTCTATATTTCAAGTATGAAAAAGCATCTTAAATATATTGTGAAGAAAAAGTAACAATATCATTTGGGGTAAAAATAATTTCACCCATTTGATATTACTGTGTATAGAACACTATCTGAGAAAAAATACACCGAGCTGTTTACTGCTGGGTTATGATACGATAATATGTTTTGTTCTTTAAGCAAAAATTTCCTGAAGACGCCACTGTTGCACATCCACCTCGTGTCTGACTTCCCTCCACACTAGCTCTACCTAGCGTGAGCGGTAGATAATGGCAGTGCGCACCACCTTTCACCTTCAGGCACCCAAAGAAGTTGAATGAAACTAACAAAAGGTGACACGGCAGAAATACTCAGGAGAAAAGCCAGAGGCCACCCTGCAGCATGAATTAAGGAATTGAGCCTGACATCGGAAATAGATGGGGAAACAGTGGAAACAGTGGCAGACTTTATTTTTTGGGCTCCAGAATCACTGCAGA
>NW_011494834.1:972859-974513 GCF_000754665.1 Bison bison bison
AGGGATTGGGGCGAAGGAGAAGGGGATGACAGAAGATGAGATGGCTGGATGGCATCACTGACTCAATGGACTTGAGTCTCAGTGAACTCCGGGAGTTGGTAATGGACAGGGAGGCCTGGCATGCTGCGATTCATGGGGTCGCAAAGAGTCGGACACGACTGAGTGACTGAACTGACAGAGCCAAGAACTGACAGAGGTCCACAGTTCCTCATCACAATGTCAGTGTTCAGAAAGACATGCAAACAAAAGTTTCATTGTAGTCCCTTGTCAGTAATACCTGATTTGACCTGACCTGAATTCACTTGACCGCAGAACCTAACCCACACTCATGTTTTATAGGCTATGTGAATATTCATACATTTTCCTGCATAAATATTACTGTGTTTTATTACAAAGTTTTGCTCTGTATCAACTATGTAAAATCTAAATAATTCTGAATTCTGAAATATATCCTCAAAAGGTTTTGGTGAAGAGATTTGGACGTGTACGAAAAAAAGATTCATAAATTTGTTGAACAGTGTCCACAGTTTTGTAGTATAGCAGCCCGGAAAATCACTTCTCAGCCTTTTGGTTGAGCTAAATGTAGTATGGAGGGCTTCCCAAGTGGCACAGTGGTAGAGAATCCACCTGCTAGTACAGGAGATGCAAGAGACTTGGGTTTGATCCCTGGGTCAGGAAGATCCCCTGGAATAGGAACCTGTTCCAGTCTTCTTGCTTGGAGAAAGGAAGACTGGAACTTCTTGCTTGTCCTCTTCATGGACAGAGGAGCCTGGTGGGCTAGTCCATGGGTACACAAAGAGTCAGACACGACTGAACATCTGACACAGCCCTGAAAATTATAATGAATATTTACTGAACAATTATTGATATTCTTCTTATACCCACTCCAGTGTTCTTGCCTGGAGAATCCCATGGACAGGGTAGCCTGGCAGGCTACAGTCCATGGGGTCACAAAGAGTCGGACACGACTGAACGATTAACAGTATACTTTTACTACCATGCTGGATTCTACAGAAGGCTACAACAGATAAATGAGCCATAATACCTAACCTCATAGAGTTTTTAATTTCATCAGGGAGATGACAACCTCATAACTAAGTATATATAGAATGTGGTTGGGATTTCAAAGGGAAAAAAGATCATATGTAATTCAGTTCAGTTCAGTTCAGTCGCTCAGTTGCATCCAATTCTTTGCGACCCCATGAATCACAGCATGCCAGGCCTCCCTGTCCATCACCAACTCCCGGAGTTCACTCAAACTCACGTCCATCGAGTCAGTGATGCCATCCAGCCATCTCATCCTCCAGCATCCCCTTCTCCTCCTGCCCCCAATCCCTCGCAGCATCAGAGTCTTTTCCAATGAGTCAGCTCTTCGCATGAGGTGGCCAAAGTACTGGAGTTTCAGCTTTAGTATCAGTCCTTCCAAAGAACACCCAGGACTGATCTCCTTTAGAATGGACTGGTTGGATCTCCTTGCAGTCCAAGGGACTCTCAAGAGTCTTCTCCAACACCACAGTTCAAAAGAATCAATTCTTGGGTGCTCAGCTTTCTTCACAGTCCAACTCTCACATCCATACATGACTACTGGAAAAACCATAGCCTTGAATAGATGGACCTTTGTTGGCAAAGTAATGTCTCTGCTTTTGAATATGCT